>NW_028121957.1:0-43503 GCF_965194805.1 Balaenoptera borealis | reverse complement strand
AACTCTAGGGCAACCACTAAAAAAAGTAAAGAAAGAAGTATAATTGATATGCTAAGAGAAGAGAGAAGATAGAATCACATAAATAATTAAAACCAGAGAAGGCAGAAAGAGAGTGAAAGACAAAAAAGGAAATGAAAAACAAGGGCAATAAATAGAAAACAGTAACAAATATAGTAGATATTAATCCAACTATATCACAATAGATAAAAATACAAGACCCAACTATATATTGTCTACAAGAAACACACCCTAAATATAAAGACACAGAAAAAATAAAAGTAAAGGCATGGAGAAAGATATGTCACGCTAATATTAATCAACAGAAAGCTGGTGTAGCTATATTAATTTTACACAGAACAGACTTAAAAGTAAGGAAAGTTATCAAGGATAAAGAAAGGCATTACATAATGATATAGGGCTCAGTTCTCCAAGACATAACAATCCTTAATGTGTATGAGCCTAAGAACAGAGCATCAAAATAGGCAAAAATTGACAGGCTTGCAAGGAGAATAAATCAATTCACTATTACAGTTGGAGTTTCTACACCCCTCTATCAGCAATTGACAGATCCAACAGGCAGAAAATCCTTAAGGGCATGGTTGAACCGAACAGCACCACCAATCAACTGGATCTAACAGACATTCATGAAATACTTAATTTAACAACAGTGGAATATACATTTTTTTCAAGCTTACATGGAACAGTCACCAAGAAAGACCACATTCTAGGCCATAAAACACAACTTCACCAAATTTAAAAAAAAAAAAAAAAGAAATCATACAAAGTATGCACTCAGATCACAGTGGAATTAAGCTGGTAATCAATAACAGAAGGATAGCTGGAAAGTCCCCCAAAACTTGGAGATTAAATAACACACTTTGAAAAACATAATTTATTGAAATTGTGAGATGTGGAAAATGCAGTATTAAGAAATTTATAGCATTGAATGGCTATGTTAGAAAAAAAGATCTAAGATCAATAATCTTAGTTTCCACCTTAGAAAACTGGAAAAAGAAGAGCAAATTAAATCCAAAGTAAGCAGAAGAAAAGAAAAAATAAGAATCAGAGTAGAAATCAACAAAATTTAAAACTGAAAATCAATAGAGGAAATCAATGAAAACAAAAGTTGGTTCTGTGGGAAAAAAAGTTGGTTCTTTGAAAATATCAATGAAATTGATAAGCTTCTGCCAGGCTAACTAAGAAAAATTAGGGAGGACACATATTACTAATATCAGAAATGAAAGAGGGGGCATCACTACAGATCCTATGGACATTAAAAGGATAATAAAGGAATACTGTGAACAGTTCTATGCCACATGTACCAAAAATGAATAAGTGGAATTTGAAATTAAAAACACAATACAATTTACATTAGCAACCCCCTCCTCCCCAATGAAATATTTAAGTATAAATGTAACAAAATATGTACAAGGTCTACATGAGGAAAACTACAAAACTCTGATGAAACAAATTAAAAAATCTAAATATATGTAGAGATATTCTATATACACAGATAGGAAGACACAGCATTGTGAAGTTCTTCCAAACTTGATCTATAGATTCAATGCAATACCAAGCAAAATCCCACCAAGTCATTTTGTGGATAATGACAAACTAATTCTAAAGTTTATATGGAAAGGCAAAAGAATCAGACAGCCAACACAGTATTGAAGGAGAACAAATTGGAGGACCGACACTACCCAACATCAAGACTTACTATAAAAGCTACCAAAATCAAGACAGTGTGGTATTGGTGAATAGGCAAATAGATTAATGAAACAGAGGAGAGAGCCCAGCAATAGACCCAAACAAATATAGTCAATTGATCACTGACAAAAGAGTAAAGGCTATTCAATGCAGGAAAGATAGTCTTTTCAACAAATGGTGATGGAACAACTGAACATCAACATGCAAAATGAATCTAGACACAGATCTTATACCTTTGACAGAAGTTAATTCAAAATGGTTCATAGATCTGAATATATAACACAAAACTACAAAATTCCTAGCAGATAACGTAGGAGAATATCTAGGTGACCTTGGGTTTGCTGATGACCTCTTGGATACAACACCAAAAGCATGATCCGTGAAAGGAAAAAAGTGATAAACTAGACTTCATTAAAATTGAAAGCTTCTACTCTGCAAAAAACACAGCTAATAGAATGAAAAGACAAGCCAGAGGCTGGGGGAAAATCTTTGTAAAACAACTGATAAAGGACCACTAGCCAAAATATACAATGAACTCTTAATAAGAAAACTAACAACCTGATTGAAAAATGGGCAAACGATCTGAACATATATCTCAGGAAAGAAGATATTCAGATGGCAAATAAACATTTGAAAAAATGTTCAACATCATACACAATTAGAGAATTGCAAATTAAAGACAATAGTGAAATACCACTGCACATCTACTAGAATGGCTAATACCCCAAACACTGACAATACCACATGCTGACAAGAATGTGGAGCAACAGAATTCTCATTCATTGCTGTGGGAATTCAAAATGGTATAAACCCCGTTGGAAGACAGTTTGGCAGTTTCTTACAAAAGTAAACATAGCCTTAACTATATGATCCAGCAATCACACTCCTTAGTACTTAGCCAAATGAACTGAAAACTTACGTCCACACAAAAACTGTACAGGAATGTTTATGGCAGCTTTATTCATCATTGCCAAAACTTGGAAGCAACCAAGATACCCTTCAATAGGTGAATGGATAAATAAACTATAGTACCTTCCCACAATGGAATACTCCTCAGAGATGAAAAAGAAAGAGCTATCAAGTCATGAAAAGACATGGAGGAAACTTAAATGCATATTGCTAAGCAAAAGAAGCCCATCTGAAAAGTCTATATACTGTAATGATTACAACTATGCGGAGACGGCAGTAAGAGATTAGTGGTTGCTAGGGTTTCAGGTAGAGGGAGGAAGGGATGAATAGATGAAGCACAGGGGTTTAGGGCACTGAAACTGTTCTGTATGATACTGTAATGACAGATGCATGTCATTACACATCTGTCAAACCCCACAGAATGTACAACACAAAGAATGAATCCTAATGTAAACTATGAACTGTAGTTAATAATAATGTAGCAATATTGGCTCATCAACTTTAACAAATGTACCACACCAATGCAAGATGTTAATAATAGGGGAATCTGTGTATGTGTGTGTGTGTCTGTGTGTGTGTGTGTGTGTGTGTGTGTGTGTGTGGAAAGTACATTATGAGAAGTCTTGCTCTCATTGTTATCCACATCTACCCTGTTTCCCCTCCCACTAACAATTAACCATTTTTATTAGTTTTGAGTACCCTTCAAGTGTTCTCTGGAAATACTATCAAATATGAATATATATTATCTTGCCCCTTTTTAAGAAATAAAAAGCAGCATATAACACTAGTCTGCCCTTTCACTTAGCAGCATGTTTTGGAGATCATTCCCTAGCTGCACAGTGAGCTGTAGCTTACTGTAGAGATGTCCCATAATTTATTTAAGCAGTCCCCTTAGATGCCTATGTTGTTTCCAATCTGTTGCTTTTACACACATCTCACTTTGAATGTATCCAAGTGTATCTGCAGGAAATCCTTAAAAGTGGATGTCTGGGTCTAAAAGTACATGCATTTGAAATTTTGGTGGATATTGCCAAATTGCCCTTTATAAGTTATAGTCCCACAGCAATCAAAAATCCTACAGTCATGGCTTAACAAAATGTTCTCCTCTTAATACTACAGATAAAACTTTTTAACGGAAGTGGGAGAGGGGGTGGAGGGGTAGGGGTGAGGGTGGTGCCAGCAGGAATAAACATCAACTTCCCACAGAGAAAAAAAGAGTTTAAAGTTTTATTACCCATATGGTTCTTACCCAGTTGAAATTCAGTCTTGGGCTTGATGGCTGGAAGTTTACATTGCCATTCATAAGTATTTGGATAGGAACTCACTGGTTTAGAAAGTCCGGATAAAAGTTTGACAATCAACTCATCATCCCAGGGATTCTCAACAGGGAAGTCTTAAAGGAACGGGAACAAAAAAGAAAAGGAATTCGGTATCCAACACTTTTACCAAATAAATCATAGACAAAGCAAATGGAGACATTCATTAAAGAAGCTTTCAAAAGCCTTATCTTTAAAGAGCATTGATTCAAATAATAAAGAACCATTTTCAAAAGTCAAAATGGGTACTTCTGCACAGTTCATTATCTGTCATTTTAGATCTACAAATTTAAATCAATATTCAGTTGGGACAAAGGAAATTAACACCAAGGGCATCTATTCTAGATTTTGCCTTTAACACAATTATGGGTACATGTCTTAAAGGCAAACTTGGAGATTAGTTACTTCTAACGTGATCATATATATATTCTTTAAATTGCTTTCCACTTCTATTTATAAAACACGCTGCCTTTTAACACATACTACCTACGTGCAATTTGTCGGTATGAGATATAATTTGGGTCCACAAAGACACAAAGAGAAACCGTTTCTAAAGGGAAGAAAAAAGTTCCTGCCCAATTTAGAATGCTATAAAAAATTCAATTAGTGGCAGTTACCAAAGACTAATCCAACATGACTGATATTTACTAGTGCTAAGCAGATGCGGGACACTGTTCTGAGCCCTTGATGTTTAGTAACTCACTTGGTCCTAACAGTAAGACCCTAAAGTAGGTACTGCCAACCCCTCCACTTTATGGGAAACAGGCCCACAGAGAATTGACATAATCTTGGCCAAGATCACAAGACAGCCTAAGAGGGGGAGCTAGGATTAGAATCTAGCTAGTCCATCTCCAGAGTCTGTGCTCTTGTCCACTGTTAAGATTGTTTCTGTGTAACCTTGGGGTGGGGGCGGGGTCCATTAACCCTGAGCCTGTTTACTTTTCTGTAAAATGGGGATAACAGTATTAGATTAAACGCCTGGCATAATGGGCCCTCCAATTCCAGTTCTCTTTTCCAACAGTAGTTATTTTGATACCTTTTAAAATTAAAACAAATTAATTAGCCCTTCAAGTATGTTACTGTTGTATGCACGGTGATACAGCATGCAAGTTTGTCTGAACTTGCGTTCTACTCAACGGCATTCAAGGCCCTGCTCTTTGAGCTTCTTTCATGGAACAGCTTTTAACAGGCTATTGTCCTTATTCAGGGAACAATTAAGAATGAGCATCTGTTCATACCTGGAGCGTCGATATTCCCAAGCAAGCCAGTCTGCATTGGTTCTGCCTGGAACCTGGCATTGGCGTCTGCTGGATCCTCTGCAGGGGCAAAGTCAGGGTCTGTGAGTTTACAGGCCTTGAGGCCCCGCTCTGCCTCGCTGGTCAGCACAGCTGCAGCAGGTTGGCTCAGACAGAGCAAGGATGCTGAAGAGACATCTGTGGGGAATGCTGGTTCTGGGCTTTTCTCTTCAATTGGACTGGATGTGTTAAAGGGACAAGATAAACACACATGATTACAAGCTTTATTGGGTTTGAACACAAAAAAATCCCACAAAACAGTTTCCTTTTCATTCTAGGAATGAGATTTCAAAACTGCTTCACAAAGAGTTTATTAAAGCATTTTCTTCATACAAATATATGCAGATACACAGCTCGTACAATATGAATAGAAATAAAATAAAAAACGTGATAATATATTAAATAGGTGAGGTGACACATGGGATATTCTTTAGTAGGAGATGTTGGTAGGAAAGGGTTTATTTTCTCAAGTTGTCTTCTAAGCATCACTACTGTAATAGACTGAATATTTTATTCCAAAAATGGCTTCTTTTATAACACTGAAACAAACAGAAAATGTCAGCCATAGTCCAACAACTTAACACCAGTACATTTCCACACACACACACACAGTCGATCCTCCTTCCTCAAGGATTCCATACCTGTGAATTCACCTACATGCAAATATTTGTTACCGCAAACAACACTCATGGTGCTTTTGCTGTCATCTCAAGACGTGCAGAACAACGAAAAATTTGAGTCACTCAACATTTATGTTCCTAGGTGAGGTCGAGCAAGGTGACGCTCTGCCTTCTCCTTTCGGCTCATACTGTAAACATTGTCCTTTCACAGTGTAGTTAGCGATGTGGGGTGTTTCTTTTTCTTGCATTTTTGTGCTTTTAGTTGGTGATTTAGCTGTTTAACTGTTCCCCAAGTGTAGTGCTCAAGTGCTGTCTAGCGTTCCTAAGTGCAAGAAGGCTGTGACGTGTCTTGTGGAGAAAATATGTGTTGGATAAGTTTCGTTCAGGCATGGGTTACAGTGCTGTTGGCCATGAGTTCAATGTTAATGAATCAATAGTATATATTAAATAAGTGTCTCTTTTTTAATATAAATTTATTTATTTTATTTATTTATTTTCGGCTGTGTTGGGTCTTCGTTGCTGCACATGGGCTTTCTCTAGTTGCGGTGAGCGGGGGCTACTCTTCACTGCAGTGCGCGGGCTTCTCATTGCGGTGGCTTCTCTTGTTGTGGAGCCCAGGCTCTAGGTGCGCGGACTTCAGTAGTTGTGGCACGCGAGCTCAGTAGTTGTGGCTCGTGGGCTCTAGAGTGCAGGTTCAGTAGTTGTGGCGCACAGGCTTAGTTGCTCCGTGGCATGTGGGATCTTCCCAGACCAGGGCTCGAACCCGTGTCCCCTGCATTGGCAGGCAGATTCTTAACCACTGAGCCACCAGGGAAGCCCTAAATAAGTGTCTTTAAACAAAGTGCTGTGACCAGAGGCTTGTAGAATCCTAACTGTGTATTTCCCCTAGAAGCAATGGATCAGTATTTGCTAATTCAGTGTTTGCAGTGATTTTATAGAAAAGAACCAATGCAAATAACAAGTTTGGACTGTACATACGTCTCCACACTCATGTTCTCTCCGCACCTTTAGATCCACATATCTACAAACAGATGCAAGAGTATATATTTTTATACAAATGAATTCACGCAACTTCATGTTGCATTTTTTACTTCTTGACACAGGCGTTTTTCCTACCATGAATTTTTAAAAAAATAAACTAATTTTGGAATTTAGATTTAAAGAAATGTCACAGAGATAAAAGAGAATTCCCATATGCTCCTCACCAATTTCCTCTAATGTTACCACCTCACATTAAAGTGGCTCTCTTGTCAAAACCAATAAACCAACCTTTGTCGGATTACTACTGACTAACCTCCAGACCTCGTTTGGATCTCGCCAGGTTCTCCACAAGGCCCCATGTTTGCTCCAGGATCCAATCGTGGACACCATGCTGCATTAGTTGTCAGCCTCCTTACTCTCTTCTCCTCTGTCACACTTTCTTAGTCTTTCCTAGTTTCCTAAGACCTTGTCGGTTTTGAGGAGTACTGGCCAGCTATTTTGTAGACTGTCCCTCAATTTGGGGTTCTCTTGTTTTCCTCCTGACTAGACTGTGAGTATTGGTTTGGGGAGAATATCAGAGAGGTGACGCGCCCTTCTCCTCCCATGACATCACCATGTGTCATCACGGGTGACGTTAGCCTGATCATTTGGGAAAGGTGGTGTCTGCTGGGTTTCTCCACAGTTCTACTGTGGATTTTAATGCTGTACACCATTTAATCCAGTGGATGTGTGATGAAGTGTAACAATTCCCTTGTTCTTAGATATTGAACATATTTCCAATATTTTATATTACAACAAAACAGATGTGTTTCCAAACCCATGTACATTGCTACTAGCAACATGAGTGCCCAAATTACTGTGGGTGCATAAACGATGAATAAAATCCTTTTCCCTTCTCCACAAAACTGTGAATTTTGGTTAACTTTCTAGCTCTTTCCCTTCTCCACTGAAAACTGAAAGGTAAGGTATCACTGTCATCAATGCTTATGATAAAAAAATAGCTGTATCTAGACTGGGAGAATTATGAACATGTGCCGGGAATCCATAGATTCAGGCTTCAGGTGTAATGATTCTCGTAATGGGCCTGTCCCTGGCGGGGACTCTGGAAACTAAATCTATGGAGTGTTGCAAGAGCCACTGACTCCCTGGGAATAAGGTTTCGAAGCTAAGGAAGCCTCTGTCCCTGGGTGTCTCCCCACATGAGTCTTGTTTCCTTGCAGCTTAACTGTCACATGCAGTCAAAGACAATAGTTTCTTGAACAGTATTACCCTGCTGGCAACAGTGATTTCTGTCCTATATACACCTAAATTAATCTTATGCCAAGTGTGGTTTATGGTAGTCTTATGAGTCAAAAGTTTAGCTGCACAAAGGAAGATTCCTGGTGGGCAGTAATAGACTATGCCCACTGAGTAAAATTTTAAATTAAAAGGCAAAACCTATTTAATTTGCATTAATTTTATTTCTAGTGAGTTAACCCTTTTCTACATGTTTATTCATTAATTTTTCTTTTGTAAGTTCTGCTCATGTCCTTTATCCAATCATTTATTTACTGGGGTCTTAGTTCAAGAAGAGGTTTTTGATAATAAGAAGCAGTACAGCATAGTGGTGAGAGAGAGGATTCTGAAATCAGAGATAGGGGTTCAAATCCCAGGGCTGCAAAGCAGAAGCCGTATGGCTTCAGGTCCTTTATTTAGTCCTCTGGATCTGGTTTCCTCATCTGTAATGCTGGAAAAGAATAGTTCCTACAACTAAAGTTATTATAAGGGTTAGTTAAAGGGTGCAGTACATGATAAGCGTTAAGTGCTGTGCAGGAATATAATAAATACTCAAAAGATTGTAGCTACTTTTAGTGTCTATTACATTCACCAGACTATTCAAATATGGCAGAATTTTACTTCTGCAAAGCATTAGTGTATGTATGGTAAGTCTGCATTTTGCATCAGAACCTAAGAGGCTTAAACATTCTATCTTCCTCCTCTTAAAAGAAAGTTATTAGGACTTCCCTGGTGGTGCAGTGGTTAAGAATCCGCCTGCCAATGCAGGGGACACGCGTTTGATCCCTGGTCTGGGAAGATTTCACATGCCGTGGAGCAGCTAAGCCCGTGAGCCACAACTACTGAAGCCCCCTCACCCTAGAGCCCGCGCACCACAACTACTGAGCCCACGTGCTGCAACTACTGGAGCCCATGTGCTCCAACTACTGAAGCCCATGCGCTTAGAGCCTGTGCTCCGCAACAAGAGAAGCCACCACAATGAGAAGCCCACGCACCGCAACGAAGAGTAGCCCCTGCTCGTCACAACTAGAGAAAGCCTGCGCGCAGCAACGAAGACCCAACGCAGCCAAAAAGAAGAAAAAAAAAGAAAGTTATTGATTTTCTCAATTATAATGGGTATACAGAAGCAATTAGGTGTTTGCTCAGTTCTGCAATAGTCTTTATATGTCACGGTCTTTGGCTGGCAAGAGCATCTGCAGTTCTGCTCCCCAAATCAGTGGAAGTCAGTCACAGGAACAGTTTCACCAGGGATTCTCTGCTACCCCAGCTGCTTCTCTCACTGCCCTGGTGTACCAAGTGTCATTGTATTTATATGTACAGAGAGTACCTTCTGACTTAAAGCTCTGAGTTGATAAAAACTCTGGCAGCCCTTAAAGAAGGGCTGGAATGAGGTATTACATTACAGCTTAAGAAGCAAGCTAGGGGATTCCCTGGTGGCGCAGTGGTTGAGAATCTGCCTGCCAATGCAGGGGACACGGGTTCGAGCCCTGGTCTGGGAAGATCCCACATGCCGCGGAGCGACTAGGCCCGTGAGCCACAACTACTGAGCCTGCGCATCTGGAGCCTGTGCTCCACAACAAGAGAGGCTGCGATAGTGAGAGGCCCACGCACTGCGATGAAGAGTGGCCCCCACTAGCCACAACTAGAGAAAGCCCTCGCACAGAAATGAAGACCCAACACAGCCATAAATAAATAAACAAATAAATAAATAAAATTAAAAAAAAAAAAAGCAAGCTAGAATGAAAAGGGAGAGAGACAGGACCACATGCACCCACACAATACCTGAACTTTCTCTCTTTCAAGGGTTCCATCTTGTTTCTTTCACAAGAATCCAAAGTCACATGGGTGTACTGTTCTGCTACCACATTTTCTGAAATATACAGAAACGTAGAGATAGACATTATACACACACATATGATTTTATATGGTTATAAAGTCCAGGATTCCTTTTTACACTGACTTTCATTATAATTTCAAAACAGTATTCCATGGTAAAATGTACTATGTTTAAAAAATGGGGAAAAAAAATCACTTTAAAAAATTCTACCGTTATATGTGAGCATTTCAACCTTACACATCTAATCCATACAATCCTTCAAGAGAAAAGAGTCCAGAGAGCAGCAGGTCCGCCGTGGGAGGATGACCAGACCACGGGAAGTTACGGGTGGCAGTGCGCACACCCTGTCTGAGGAGAAGCCGATGCCAAGGCCATGGAGAATAAAAGGCTGAAACGCTTGTGGAGGGCAGAGATTTTGGCGTCTTTCAGTCTAACTTGCCTTATTTAGTCAGCGTTTAGTTGACTGAATTGACTCAGAGTGTTTACACCAGAAAGCAACCTGGCAATACTTACTATCACTCCCTTTAATTAAAAAAAGAAATCTATCTATGGAGAGACAACCTAGATAGGGCAGAAATACAGAGCATACTTCTACCAAGTGATACTAATACAATATAGAGCCAACTATTACACTAGATTAAATTTTATCAGATACTGCTTCGCTGAATAGATGCTAACACTTTTTAGTACTAGAACATTAGCTTCTATTTATACAAAGGGGCAACTACACTAAGAAAGGTCAATATTGACTTTATGAAAGACTCTTGACTGTTAAACAGATTAAGTTTTCCAAATTGAAAAGGCTTTAAATTTTTAGAATTAAAGTAGCAAGTCTGTGATAGCACTTGGCAATTATCCAAGTTTCAACGAAATCCTCCTTTAAAATTCAGGAAAGAAATATATTTGGTTAGTACAGTAAGAAAAAATGTTTACTCCTTAGTTAAAAACTTTTAGGCCTATAGACTCAGACTTCACATTACAATAAGCTTTCATCCAGGGGAATGAAATTCTTTTGCAGTTCTTTCACTATTGCTTCAGTGAAAACTGCTATTAAAAAAAAAAAAATGCCAGCAGTGATAGCGTTTGGCTAGTAAATTAGCAAAAAAGGGTAAAGCAGTCCCAGATCTCATAGTACAGGCACACTTCAGAGATATTGCGGGTTTGTATCCAGACCACTGCAATAAAACGAATATCACAATAAAGCGAGTCACACGAATTTTTTGGTTTCCCAGTGCATATAGAAGTTATGTTTACACTGTACTGAAGTCTTAAGTGTGCAATAGCATTATGTCTAAAAAAACAATGTGCATACCTCAATTAAAAAACAGTTAATTGCTAAAAAATGCGAATCATCATCTGAGTCTTTAGGGAGTCGTAATCTTTTTGCTGGTGGAGGGTCTTGCCTCGATGTTGGTGGCTGCTGACTGATCAGGCTGGTGGCTACCGAAGGTTGGGGTCGCCGTGGCAGTTTCTTAAAATAAGACAGCAGTGAAGTTTGCCGCATCGATTGACTCTTCCTTTCATGAACGATTTCTCTGTAGCATGCAATGCTGTTTGACAGCATTTTACCCACGGTAGAACTTCTTTCAAAATTGGAGTCAATCCTCTCAAACTCTGCCGCTGCTTTATCAACTCAGTTTGTGTAGTATTTTATATCCTTTGTTGTCATTTCAACAATCTTCACATAAAGCAACTATACTCCAATAAAAACTACTAAAAAATAAAAAAATAAAAAATAAAACAAAACAAAAAAAATAATCTTCACAGCATCTGCACCAGGAATAGATTCCATCTCAGGAAACCACTTTCTTTGCTCATCCACGAGAAGCAACTCCTCGTCCATTAACTTTTTATTATGAAATTGCAGCAATTCAGTCACACCTTCTGGCTCCATTTCTAATTCTAGTTCTCTTGCTATTTCCACCACATCTGCAGTTACTTCCTCCACTGAAGTCTTGAACCCCTCAAAGTCATCCATGAGGGCTGGGATCAACTTCTTCCAAACTCCTGATAATGTTGATATTCTGACCTCTTCCTATGAATCAGAAATGTTTTTAATGGCATCTAGAATGGTGAATCCTTTCCAGAAGGTTTTCAATTGACTGCCCAGATTCATCAGAGGAATCACTGTCTATGGCAGCTATAGCCTTATGAAATGTATTCCCTTTTTTTTAAAAAATTAATTTATTTAGGCTACATCAGGTCTTCGTTGTGGCAGGCAGGCTCTTTGTCACGGCATATGGTCATCTCTCTAGTTGAGGCACACGGGCTTGGTTGCCCCACAGCACGTGGGATCTTAGTTCCCTGACCAGGGATCAAACCTGCGTCCCCTGCATTGGAAGGCAGATTCTTTACCACTGGGCCACCAGGAAAGTCCCTGAAATGTATTTCTTAAATAATAAGACTTGAAAGTCTAAATTACTCCTTGATCCATGGGCTGCAGAATGGATGTTGTGTTAGCAGGCATGAAAATAATCTCATTGTACATCACCATCGGAGCTCTTGGATGACCAGGTCCGTTGTCAGTGAGCAGTACTATTTTGGAAGGAATCTTCTGAGCAGTATGTCTTAACAGTGGACTTAAAATATTCAGTAAACCACGCTGTAAACAGATTTGCTGTCATCTGGTTTTGCTGTTCCATTTATAGAGAACAGCCAGAAAAGATTAAGCATAATTCTTAAAGGCCCTAGGACTTTTGGAATGGTAAACAAGCATTGGCTTCAACTTAAAATCATCAGCTGCGTTAGCCCTAACAAGAAAGTCAGCCTGTCCTTTGAAGCTTTAAAGCCAGACCTTGACTTCTCCTCTCTGGCTATGAAAGTCCTAGATGGCAACTTCTTCCAATAGAAGGCTGTTTCATCTACTTTGAAAACCTGTTGTTTAGTATAACCACCTTCATTAATGATCTTAGCTAAATCTTCTGGATAACTTGCTGCAGTTTCTGCATCAGCACTTGCTGCTTCACCTTGCACTTTTATGTTCTAGAGATGCCTTGTTTCCTTAAACCTCATGAACCAACCTCTGCTACCTTCAAACGTTTCCTCTGCAGCTTCCTCACCTCTCAGCCTTCATAGAAGTGAAGAGAGTTAGGGCCTTGCTCTGGATTAGGCTTTGGCTTCAGGGGATGTTGTGGCTGGTTTGATCTTCTATCCAGGTCACGCAAACTTTCTCCATATCAGCAATAAGGCTGTTTTGCTTTCTTATCATTTATATGTTCACTGGAGTAGCACGTTTAATTTCCTTCAAGAACTTTTCCTTTGCATCCACATGGTGACAGAGGCCTACCTTTCGGCCTAACTGGACTTTCGACACGCCTTCCTCACTAAGCTTAATTATTTCTAGCTTTGGATTTGAAGTGAGAGACGCGCAACTCTTCCTTTCACTTGAACAGTTAGAGGCCATTGTAGGGTTATTAACTGGTCTAAATTTCAATATTGTTGTGTCTCAGGGAAGAGAGAGGCCCGAGGAGAGTGAGGAAGACAGGGAACGACCAGCGGGTGGAGCAGTCAAGGAACACACACAACAACCACTGATTAAGTTCACCATCTTCTGTGGGTGAGGTTCGTGGCACCCCAAAACAGTTACAACAGTAACATCAAAGACCACTGACAGCAGATCACCATAACAAATATAACAGTAAGGAAAAGTTTGAAATATTGCGAGAATTACCAAAATGTGACTCAGACACAAAGTGAGTAAATGCTGCTGGAAAAATGGCGCCAATAGGCTGCTTGACACAGGGCTGCCACACACCTTCAATTTGTAAAAAAAAATCCAGTATCTGCGAAGGGCAATAAAGTGCAATAAAACAAGGTATGCTTGTATTTATTTTGCAGGATGGTATTTAATAGGTAATAATTATCTGTATTCAATAACTGTGTCATTCATTAAGCTTCAGTTCATATGTATAAAGATCTTTGATATGAGAATGTTATGTTTGGGGAAAATAAGGACCATCTGTGAGTTTTATCAGATCACTAAAAAATTTTTAAATATGACTGTCTGAGTATAGTACTTGGCTACATCTCTAAAGTAATAAAATTTGTAGATACATATCAAGGATTAAAATTTGCTGTTTGTTACTCTTATCAAATTAGAAAATAAAATGTTCATATTTTTAACATTCAAGTCTGTCTGTAGTGGCTATTTTGTTTGTTGTAAAACATGAAATAAAGCTATATCCCACACAAATGGGTTGGACTTTGTATCTTTGCCTTTAAATGCTTCTACAGATTTTTCTCCCGTTCTACCTATAATCTAAGTTATTAAACTTTTAAAATGCACATAGACTTTAGAAAGACATTATGCCAAAACCAAAAACCATATATGTAATAATACAGTGAATGGATTTTAAGTTTCCTCTTTATGATTTTCAAATTTTCCATTTAGAATTTTCAAGAAGAAAACTATAATAGTAAAAGAACTGAAGTCGGCAGAAGACACTAAGATAGTGTAAGGCACACCTTTCTCTTCTAGAGGGTGCACTGAATCCACCGGAAGTCTGTGGAAGGGCGTAGATGCCAGCTGTGCAGCAGACGTAAAGTCTCCCGGGCTCTTGGGACTGGGCGCCAGGGTTTTGTTGCAGCGGACACCCCACACGGTTGAATCATCCAAAAACTCGTCAGTGTGAGGTACTTCCTATAACGAAAGATGAACGGAAAAAAAGCAGCAATCTCCTTGTTTCATAGATGAAATTTAACACATTAATACTTTTTAAGATTCAAAAAAATGAGGAATTTTAATTTTTTCGAAGAAATGGAGGTAACCCCTGACTAACACAGAGCCAAGGACATCGTGGGTCTGTTCTTTTCCCCAGAACTGGGACACTTCATCTTTAGCACACTCCAGTGGAGTTATATCACATGGAAGAGTCACGTTTTGTTTACCAATTTTTACTTTTTTTTTAAAAGGTTTATCATTCATTTATTTTATTATTTATTTTTGGCTGCATCAGGTCTTAGTTGCGGCAACGGGATCTTCATTGCGGCACGCGGGCTTCTCTCTAGTTGTGGCATGAGGGTTTTCTCTTCTCTAGTTGTGGCACGCAGGCTCCAGGGCGCGTGCGCTCTATAGTTTGCGGCACGCAGGCTGTCTAGTTGAGGCGCGCGAGCTCAGCAGTTGTGGCGTGCGGGCTTAGCTGCCCCGCAGCATGTGGGATCTTAGTTTCCTGACTAGGGATCGAACCCGTGTCCCCTGCATTGTAAGGCAGATTCTTTATCACTGGACCACCAGGCAAGTCCCTACTTTTCTTTTTTTTTTTAATTTGAAAAGTCTAGATTTACAGAGGAATTACAAAGATACACATAGTTCCCATATAGCCTGTATCAAACTTCTTAGGTCTAGGAAAAATATATATGCCCCCAGTGGTTCCTCCTGTCTAAAGGGAAGGCTCTTAGAGGGCAAGGATCATATCAAACTCATTTTTCAGTTTCTATATCTATCTTAATGTGTGATGCATAATAGATTTGCAAATAATTATAGAATAATGTTCTATAAAACTTAATTTTCACATAATATTTTATTTTTTCAGCACAGTTTTTTAAATACACCATATCATTTGACTGGCACAAGCATTTGGTAAAATGAAAAGAAAAGGGTTGCGGGACCCATTTCATGGATGAAGCAGAGATTTACTTACATTTGGTTTTGAAGGGAACCTCCACATCGAGCGTTCTCCAAAGGTCCTGGCTCCTGTGGGCTTATTTTTAGGCTGTGGTAATCTAAGGAGAGATTTGCAAAATTACAAACAGCAAAATATGCTAAGGAAATAAATTCTACCACTTAAGTTAGAGTGTTAAAAACATTCTCCCCTTATCCTATTTAGTTAATATTTATACACATATTTCTTACTTTTACAGCAAAACTGAGTGTAGGTTGAATTAACTTGACTATGTATAAAAAAGTAGATCTACAGTTACTTAAGAGAGGGTGGAAAATACAGAACTCTCTATTGCACTGAGTTTTAAGTTTTAAGGACAAAAAAAGAGTTAGGGCCGTGGCCAACAGAATGGCATGGATGCCATAGGTTTTATTTCTTATTCCCAGTGCTTGGTCTAGCTACAGAACATGAATCTCTTCTACACCATGATACCTTTAGTTCACACCTCTCTTTCACGGTTTAAATTATTAATGGTGAAACTTCCTGGTGCTACGCTACTCTACCCTGATGGGGCTCAGCCTTAAAACAAATGTTCTCTGCAGTGTGACCCAACATAAGCCACTTCCTTTTCTACTTTATCAATCCTGCAAATATATACAGAGCATGTATGGATACCTGTACTGGTGAATTCATTTACAGCTAATACAATTTCAAATCTATAGGATCCCTTGGTTCTCTGATGATTTATAACCATACGGTTTCCTTTTGTAACAAATACTTTTGTTATGGAAGGACTACTTTCTTGTAACCCCCTACAACTCTGCAGATCTGGAAAAGAACTTCAGCAACAATCTCCCGGTCATGTGGTCAAAAGGCTCATCTGTGGCAGAGCTGGAGCTGGGGCCCAGACCATTTGAGCGGCAGGTCCTGTTCTCTCACCAGCTCACCACCCTGGACTCCTGGAGGGATCTCCGCACTGTCCCTGTCACTATGGCAACATGCATCTCCCCCAGTGTTATCTTAACCAGATATTTCTTTACCCATAATTTTCTTTGTTTCCATCTTCGAACACGGGAAAAGCAGTTGACAGAGAAGAGATAATCTTATTGACTCCCCAAGCCCCAGAAGATGTTGCATTTTCTGCAAGGGTAAAAAATTGCAGTTAATTATTATAATAGGACAAAAACACTATCCTTTAGGTGCAACTTCAACTACAAATAAGAAAATGGAATAAGAGCTTACAGAAAACAACAGATGTCAGTTTTTGAAATACTAGGCAATGAGGTAAGTCACTCTGCAGTGACATGAAGGGACTAACTATGGTCACAAGGGTTAGCACGTGAGCCTCCGGTCTTGAGTTCCTGCCACACATAAAGCAGCGTTTGCCGTTCTCCTAACACATTGCTATGGTCACTGACACTGAATAAAGTTCTCCATGTCTTTGCTTTCCTACAAGGAGGAACTAAGCTCTTAGCTCTATATTTATCTTCATCGTGATCTCCCTCTGGCTTCCAGCACAAATCCTCTGACTCTAGACAAAGGTGGGCTAGTCCTGGCTCCCAACACTCCAGCCCGAACATTCCTCTGCTGGGCAAGGCTCAAGCATCCCTCAACTACTCAGCCCTTCCTGGCCATTCCTACCCATGCGGATTTTGTCCTTCTTTAGCACTTACTATTTATTATTTTTTAAGAAACAAACCAAGTCTACGGCACACATTGAGTACCTTACCAAACAACATTGTATTTTTTATTTCACAAACTCCATGCCCTTATGTGACAAGCTAACCAAGGGCAGGACCACTTCTTGTATAATCCTTGCTATTTCTGTGGGCAACCACCCACAACGCTATCCACTTAGCAGCTATTAAACAATCTGTTATTACTTTGAAACTGGGCTTCAAATGCATCTTCATTTTGACCTAGAGATGGCCATTCATCTTTGTCATCAGAAACATCAGGAAGTGTAGGAGCCTGAAACATATTCATGATGAAACCTTAAAAGAATAGAAATAATGGTAAACATGGCTGCAAAAGAGCTTTCATTAATTTGTTGTCAGATGCTACACATTCAAACAAAAGGCCTTATATACCTAATGCTTCTTTTGTGTGCACGGTGGGTGACGGCTGCACTTTGGATGGTGTTGCCTGAACCAGTCCCAGTGATGTGTTAGGAGTTGTGTGAAAAGAACTTGTGTTAACAACCTTCTGTGTTTCACACCCTATTAAAGAAATGGGGACAAAATGCAGCATCAGTAGAGAAATCAGAATAGTTTAGAAGGCACAATTTAAGAAACTTATTATACTTATTATACATTTTTATTATTCTTGATAATCCTCACTAAGGACTTCCATTACTATCATGCTTTCATATCTTTCATTTTTCTCTTTATAATAGTCCCACGAGGTAGATAAGGCAAGAAGTATCCGTTTACAGAAAAGGAAATAAAAGCTCAAAGAGATTAAGTGGCTTCATCTAAGATCATATCAAATTAGCAGACTGGTCATAAATAGCCCTCTTTGCTCCACTATACCCAAGAAATAGTTAATAGTGACGTTGTATATCTTAGGATTGGCTTTCCATCTCCCTCAGCCGGGTCCCAACAATGGCGTACACAGCCCTGCACAGCCTGAGCCTCTCGGCTCCCACCTCACCTTCCCGCTCTGCTGTGCTCCAAACAATTCAGGGATATTCCTGCCTGAGGGCTCTGCCCTTGCTGTTCCCTCCACCTAAACCAGGCTTCCAAGGGCTGCGTGGGTGGCTCCCCCCCGTCAGGTCGCTACCCAGATATCACCTTCTTTATGAGGGTCTTTCCCAGTTGTCCCTGAAATTTCAACCTCTGGCCCCTCTCCCACCAACAGCCACACTTCCTTTCCCCCTCTTCGTGGGTGGGGATTTCTGTCCTTTCTGTTCGTGACTGCATCTCTCACTACCTAGAACAGTGCCTGGCTTCTACTAGTGCCCAGTTAGGTCCTGGTTAAATGTAGGTGTCACTGCTTTTGCAAGTAGCTCTGCTCCCACTAAACTGTCATTGGAAAGGATGGCACAGTACATGAAGGAGTGGGGGGAATGAAGACCCAATCCATGTGTCTTACTTTATTTATAAAACTTTTATGCAAATACCTCTAACAAAGTAGTACTGAACAGAAGTATAACACTCCTAATTAAACTTTTAATCACCTTTCCTTCTTCACAACATATTAAAGATGACTCTGGTTTTAGATTAATCTGCTGAGAAATTTAATAAGAAAGTTTTCACAAATCAAGTTTCCAAAGGATTCCAACTAAGAAGATGTGACTGTCAAGTGAATTTCTACCTTTATTTTAAATGGTCTGGGGTTTAACTAACCCCTGCCTTCTAAGAACGGGAAAGCTGACACCCAAGTTCATTAAGGCCTGAAGCCTTCACGAACTGCAGCCACCAAACAGACCCTTGAGCGACCTGAACGAGTCTGGGCAAACAGCTTAGACACAAATGTATTATATCAATAGTTAAACATTACCTTCTTTTATCTCTGCTCCACTATGTGGCTTGAATTCATGAGTACTTTTATTCATACACCTGGAAGAGAAAACTCTTGAGACACACTAACTCTCAAGAAAGAACAGTAAAAAAATGTCAGCAATTACGAGCCTGTTGTTAAAACACAGATGGGACTGCCTAGGTCTATAGTGTAAGTGAATAAGATGTTTTATGTTTTCTTTCATTTCCTTTCGAGGACAATAATTCTTACAGATAAAGGCCAGGTATTCACGTTTGCTTGACATAGTGATTCTGTACTTTAACACCCGATAATCATTCATACAGGAGGTAGGGCAGGATAAGGGCTTCGCTGGTTCGAACGATCCCATTTATTACACAGGCTAAAGGGCTAACCCCCAGCTCTGGGTCTGCCGCCCAGCACCACTCTCCTGTGCTGTGACGTGGGGAAGCGCTGGCACCTTCGCTACAGGGACCACCTCTCCCGTGATGGGCAGGTAGCCACAGTGCATTGTCCTCTAGACTTCAGCAGTTATCAAGAGGGGAAAGAATGGTACGTGAGACACTTACATCACAGTTTATTTTAAGTACAGTCGTGATAGTGGACCTCATCTGTCTATTTAACACTGCTTCCCTTAATGGACCCTGTGAGGGTATAAAGTAAAAAGTGCAAAGCACTTTTAATCTTACAAATCCCCATTAAACTGTCATAAAAACATGAGATTTATATGAGATACCAGAGTAAGGTGCCCTTTCTCTGTCGTGGTCAGCCGTCTAGGTCACTGAGAGTGTAACGGGGGGGTCCTTTCAGTCCCTTGCCTAGGCCAAGGTCAGGGTCAGTCTGAAAGGCTTCTGACTGATCTGAATGTTCATTAGGTTAAAGAGTTTCCTAATTTTATAAGGTTCAGCTGGACAGGCATCATGTCTCCAGGGGCCTGTCATTGCTGCTGCTGTGACCATCTTAGTGTTGTGCAAATTAACTACGAAGAACTAATGAAGTCACAGCCCCACACAACAGTCCTCTTTTTACACACATGGTTTGATACACGACACAGGTCTGAATTATCGTCCTAATGTGGCTGAAAAACCATGATAATTTAAAATCTTATTTCCAGGAGAAATCATTGGTAAAAGTTAACCTTGGACATTGAGGAGAACCAGTACTTAAGAACCATAATCTGTGCCAAGGGGTTTAGCCCAAGGGGAGGGTGTGAGCTACATTGTAGCTTTTATTTTTTCTAATAGATCAATAAAATGTTTATGTTTAAAAAAGAGAGAGCACCAAAGTGACTGAAGAGGAAAATATAAACAAGCGATGCGACAATAATTGTAATTTCTGCAATCTAGGAAAATCCCTCAAAATTGGAGAAAAAACCTCCACAGCAGTGTATAGACATATTTTGGCATATTGTGTAACAGATTATTAATCCCAAACTGCTCCCGGTGGAAAGACAGAAGGAATATGAGAAGAATATATGTCAAGGAACTATCTGGATTGTAATGAACCCCTACATATGTTCAGTCAAAGCCAGTAAGCAAAGGCAATTTCAGTTTAACAGCTGTATATTCTTCAGCTTCAAAAAGATTGTTAAGTTTCAGTGTATCGAAAAATTTTAATTTAAGAGGGAAGTATGAAGTAAAACACATACTCAAAAAGAAACAATAAGTGAGGCTGAAAGATTTAGGACTAATGTTTTGGTAACTTGTTTTTTCCACTACATGCCCATCTAAAAATTATTTTGAAAAACAAGACTCATCCATCATTTACACATTGCTCTTGATATTACAGGTCACGTAAAGAAGCCGTCAGACACCATTCACATCACTGTCATCTCTAGGGCTACCTTTGGCTTACCTGGCATCTTTGCTGGCCACTGTAAACATGGCATCTGTCACTGGCTGGGCTGCCAAAGGAACCTGGGGAGCTACACTCTGGGTGACGGCTGGGGACACCAAAGCAGCAGTGACAGCATTTGCCAGAAGAGGAACAACAGATGCCTCTCCGGGTTTCTCTCCTGCATTCTCTGAGGTCTGATGGACAGCTGGAAAACTCGGAGCTCTCACTTCCTGCGGGGAGCCTGTGGGTGGCCCCATACCTGCTGGATTGACCTTTCATGGTAAGCAAACAAACAAAAACAAAGCCATGAGGTCCAGACTGCTACTAATTAGGTATTACAGCTTTTCAAAGAATGGCACCTGTCTTCTTCAGTAGATTCCTTTCCTCCTGAGCCAGCTCCTTACCCCTCCAGGTATCCTGAAATGAACAGTCAACAACAAAGGCCACTCTACATGGTGGATGCTTCTGTAGCTTCTTAACCACAGACTCGACCGGCAGCTCATACTTCTAACCACTAAAATACCAGCCTCGGGGCTTCCCTGGTGGCGCAGCGGTTAAGAATCCGCCTGCCAATGAAGGGGACACGGGTTCAAGCCGTGGTCCGGGAAGATCCCACATGCCGTGGAGCAGCTAAGCCCGTGCGCCACAACTACTGAGTCTGTGCTCTAGAGCTCACAAGCCACAACTACTGAAGCCTGCGCGCCTAGAGCCTGTGCTCTGCAACAAGAGAAGCCACTGCAATGAGAAGCCCACGATGTCCATGCACTGCAGCGAAGAGTAGCCCCCGCTCGCCGCAACTAGAGAAAGCACGGGAGCAGCACCGAAGATCCAGTGCAGCCAAAAATAAATAAATAAAATAAACAAATTTTTTTAAAAAATTAAAAAAATAAAATAAAATAAAATACCAGCCCTGACCATTCATTAGTATTTAAGAACTGGCACATTTCTCTTTACTTAATTTTGGGAAAAGACTAACAGTCAATGTTACCAAATGCTCATAATGGTGTTCCTTCTATTAAAATACCCTTGGTAACCATTTTCTCTTTAATGAGTAGGAAACATGAATATAAACTGCACTAACTGCCACAAAAGCATGGCTCACAGTGGGAACGACACGGCCCTTAACTTGAAATCTTTGCTTTTCTACTCACACGTACTTAGACTGTACATGTACACTCCTATGTTACCAAGTTAAAAGACAAAGAGTGGGATTTCCCTGGTGGTCCAGTGGTAAAGAATCTACGTTGCAATGCAGGGGATGTGGGTTCGATCCCTGGTCAGGGAACTAAGATCCCACATGCCATGGGGCAACTAAGCCTGCGCCACAACCACTAAGCTTGCACACCTCAACTAGAGCCTGCGTGCCACAAACTACAGAGCCCATGCGCCCTGGAGCTTGCGAGCCACAACTAGAGAAGAGAAAAACCAGCACACCACAACTAGGGAGAAGCCCATGCGCCGCAAGGAAAGATCCCGCGTGCCGCAACTAAGACCCAACGCAGCCCAAAATAAATAATAAATAAATAAAAAAAAAAAAGACAAAGAGTTAATTTCTCACCATAGAAAAGTATTCTCACTAATTGTTAAGAAAAGCACCAAATATCTAGGGCAAGAAAAGTTATTTCACAGACAAATGGACAAAATATAAAAAGTTTATTCTCACTAGTCATCAAAAAAGATAATTAAAAATGACCTATACCATTTTCTCACTTACCAAATTAGTAAAGATTAAAAATAAACATAATATTAATTTCTGAAGAAATACATTAAAAAAATAATAGACTTTCTCCACCAGATATCAAAACATGGAATGATCAAGAAGAAACCTATTGACTAAAACAAAGAGACAGTTATTTTAGAAATGGATCTTATACCTTAAAAATTTAGTATGTGATAAGATATTTTTAACCAATAGGGAAAGGCTGAGCTGGTAAATAAATGATTTAGGGACAAATGGAGATCCATTTGGCAGATATATCCTTATACCACTCATATACAGACATAAGTTCATCAACAGAGGCTTCTGGTTAAAGGCAGCGGCTTAAACACGTGGTTTATCATCCACGTCCTCCCAAAACCTCACCAAATGACAGTAAAGGAATCCTAACACCTAGAACAGCAGCTGGAGGAGGCTGATCTCCAGAGAAGTTCAGAAATTTGAACACATCTCAGGATGGACGTGAAGGTGGAGCTGAAAACAGGAATGTGGCCACAGTAAGTCTGTAGAAAAAACAGGTCCTGAGACCCATTCTTGCAGGTGCGTGCTGGCTTCTCAACACAAACTAAAGAAATCATTATATTTGAATTTTCATTAAATAATACAAAAAAAATCAGAAAAAGGATTATATACGCTAATACTTAAGTATATAAGTATGTGCCTGCACACACACATGCACACACACAAACACACTACACATTCTGTTCTGTAACTTCCTTTCTCATTCTACATTTTGAACATCTTTCTGGGTTGGTGTTGAGAAGCCCAGTGTCATTCTGATTCTTGGCTCTTTAAGTGTGACCTCTATTGTCGCTGGAAGTGTGTTGGATTGCCTTTTCCCCCATTGTTGGGGGGAAAATAATTCAGAAAGCTAGTAACTAAATTAACATCAGAATTAACTCTAAAACTAGAGCACACAGAGGACAAATAGAAACAGAAGTTCCTGTACTGGGCATGGGAAGCGTCAGCAAGGAGCACACACACCTCAGACCTCCCCTGGGAAGAGGGCAGGTTCTCGTGTGATGTCTCCACCACTTGGTGCAACTTCTTATGAAGCTCATCCATTTTCTGTTTTAATAGTTGTTCTTCAAAAGCATTTGCTTCTTTCCTTTTCATATAATGCCTGTCTTCATTAACTTTAGGAAAGAGAAAATATGGTTTGCATGTGAAATTTAAATTCAGGTCATCAGAGGAATTCACGCAAAATCAGTAAAAGGTTATTTTTAAGATGGCAAATTTTTTACTAGTCTTTTCCATGTGTGTTAGGTTATTAGAACTGAAATATGTATTACTTTTCAATTATAATTTTTACCTTCCCCTAGCACAGTTACTTTTAAGTTCAGGGCATGTAAGTTATAAAAATTTACATGATGAGCAACAAAAATATTTGGTAATAGCACGGTATGATACTAAGCACTGCTTGTAGAACAATCACGACTGTGCAAATCATTTGAAAATGGAACAGTTTTTAAAAGATTTAAATCTCTAGGTGCTTTCTAAGAAGGAATAAGAGTAAAGTGCACTGAAAGGTCAGTGTGTCAGGTACACTGCTCTTGGTCCCATTTCCAATAACTGGTTAACATAACCACATCACGCACAAATCAAACCGTCCAGCTCAGAAATTAGCATCTGTGCAAGGCACAAAAGAGTCCTCCACGAGTGTCAACTGACTGTCCTCTCAGTTGTCAACCAAAAGAGAAATAATGAATGAACAAAAAGTGGCCTAGAGAGTGGGCACAGCACAAATACTTAGATGGTGTAAAAGCGCTGAGTAGGACAGAGGTTCATTTTCCTCTGAGGTCCACATTGTTACAGCAAAGGCAAGTGCCAACACTGGTGTTAACATTCAGTTCTCCCTGGGGAACAAAGCTTGATCCACTGTACAGCACAGCCATGAATAACATGGCACTTTCATCAGAGGACTCCTGAATGTCTTATTTACAGTAGTTGCAGATCTTGAAAAATCTCAACTCCAGTTCCTAACTTAATCCTTTCACAGTCCAAATAACGGACCCAGAGGTTTAGAATTGCTAGATAAAGAAGTTCAAATCTGTACAGATATTATTTGAAAGGTTAAAAATATCTACTTCACTAAAAGCTAAGGTAACACTGGTGTGGATATCTATCTCCTTTAGTGCTGTTTCAACCCCGAGTTTTGTTGTCAAAAGACACCACTTTAGCCTTTGGACAAATGTGGTTGCTACACTAGTATTAAACAAAGATTTTTAGGCTCCTGACAGGATGAGCTAGAGACATTTTTCTTGCAGATTCTTTCAGTATAGTCAATTATCTGCTAAAAATGTAATTACTCAGAGATGAGGATTATGTTAAGTGACCTAGGATAGCTCAGACTGTAAGACTGCAAGTACCCCATTGTTCATGCTTTCTCCGTTGATTGTATTTCTGGGCTCTCAGCTCTTCAAAGGAAAACTCTGACTCTCCACGAATAAGCTTCTCCTTGCAATACATGACAACCTGCTGAACATCAGCTTTGGCTGCCACAGGTGGGTGTGCAGAATATCCTGATTTAGAAATCATGATCACCCTTTGTTCCCTAAAATGGGGAAAATACATTATTTACAACAGTGTACTGAAGCAGCTCTTGAAGGAAACTAAGTAATAGATGAATGCACTGATTGTACTTGCATATTCAACTCTTTATCACAAGCTGCAGATGTTACTCCAGAAAGTTCTGAACCCTAGAAAGACAGAAAAGAAACACAAGCACTCACTTATCTGGAAAGAAGCTATCATCCAAATTACTTCACAAAACAATATGAAAACACTCGAGGGGGTCTCTGAATCATCGAGTAGATTTGTATATGTTCTTTCAAGTTACAATTAATATCTGAAGCCTAGGTTTGCATTATTACTTTTATGATAACTTTGCAACTAGAGTCCGATAAGAAAGCGATTTTAAAGTATCTGCTTGGTAGTCAAGAAGGGCACTTACTTCCCTTTGATACATAGTCCAGGAGCTGAGCCACAGCACCTATGTGTAATGAGTTTAACATTCCAAATAGCTATATTTAAAAAAAAAATCATTAAAATTTTCTTCTGGTACTATTCTATGTTGAGGAGTCTCCAATGCTAGCATTCATTCACTAGACAAGTATTTACTGAACATCTCATACGTGTCATGTCCTGAGCTAGGTCCTGGGAAGTGACCATGAACAAGACCCAACTCTGCTGCCTAGAAAATTACAGTCGGGACAACAGGAAGCAATGAGACTGGCAAACATGAGTAGGATGTAAATTGGGATCATCTGAGTATCTGTCAAAGTTGGAAATTCATATTCTACATCAGGAATGTGCTACATTAATAAAACCTGCACATGTGTACTACGAACAGAGGCATTTCCATGGGATTTAGCTTAGAGGAGGTCCTTAGCAAACTTTGAAAGAGCAACAGTACTATGAAGAGGAAAGATGCTGGGAAGCAAGGAAAGAGCGTTTTCACAGGCTAATAAGCCATCAGGGCAGAAGAGCCACCTTGCCCCACTGCAATGGCAGGGAAAGGTGAAGTTATTTATTGGTTGGTGGCAGAAATGGACAGACATCATCTGACGGCTTCTGCTGTTTCCCTGAAATAGTATTTTTGCCAGTTCCTGAGGAAGAGGTTAGAGGTAGTCAGGTCTCAAGTTTGAGGAGAGTAAAAAGAAGTGTAAAATCATTATAATTTGGCATTAGAGAGTAAAATGGGAAACATAAGTGATATGTAAAACATAAAGAGTGAACTGGGAAATTGGAAGCATAACTGCCGGGGAGTAGTAAAGCCCTGGCTGAGGTTACGGTTCGAAGCCAGGAGTGTTTTAGGTGGGCTCAGGTGCCTCCACGTGGGTGTGACCCACGGTAGGGAATCCTGGCCCTGTGCAAGGGAGCCCCACAGAACAAAGGAGGACAGAGGCTGCTGGGAGGAGGCGAAGACAGGAGGTCATGGAGCAGGGGTCCCTAGGTCAGACAATGCAGGAGGTGATGATCAGTGAGTTATTTTAAATTTAATATTTGAGGTGAGCAGTGGTGGATGATGACAGGCCCGGAGAGGTGCCGCAGGCACAGGTGGCTGACATGGAGGTTAGAGTCTTGGGAGACAAGGTCAAAGAAATGAGATGCCCAAGTAGCTGTGGAAGGTAGCTGGATGACCATTCCATACCCTTCCCAGTTCCCACACGAACTACAGTCATTATTATTACCTGATTCTTAGAAATGCAGCCTGAGTTATTTCCTGGATTGGATTTTGATGTTACCAGTTGGTTTACAATCTGAGCATTATGCAGAGGTTCTGAGGTTCTTGCTATGAGGGGAAAAAGATGAAATAAAAAGAAATAAGGGTAAAACCATATTAAATAAAATTATTACAGATACATTCCCTTGATCTTTCAATAAGTAGCATTAAAAAATAAACTCATTTACACTGTCTCAGAAAGTGCAACTAAAATACTTTATAAATAAGAGAAATATGGTAGAGACAGCTTTCTAATCAATTCAAAATGCCCAAGAAAGTCCCTGAAAGACATATAAACTCTAGTTATTTTAAACAACAGGATAGTCAGTGCTTAATGCTAGAATGTAATCTATTATCTCTAAAAAAAAAAAAAAATACTACATTTCTTTAAAAGTTGCATTAAACACATTTGATTCAATTCAGAGCAGATTCACTTCAGAGTAGGTATCGTCCTCTATGTGGGGCAATTTTTATTTTTATTTTTTAAAAATCCTAAAAATACAATGAAATCACCAAGTTTGTGTGTGTGTGTGTGTGTGTGTGTGTGTGCTGGAGGGGGGTTTCTTTTAAAGTGCTATGACAGAGCCCCTGCTCTGATATTTATCAGGCATTATTATTATCAGAGCACCATCCCTGTTATCTAAGACAATATAATCAATAAATAGTGGATGGATTTGTTTTTTAAGGAAAACAAAAAAAAGGTAGTGAATATCAGACTAAATTACCAACATCTTGGACATTTTAGAAAGCATTATTTACCTTGAGTTGGCAAATGAGTTTCGTTGAGGCGTGTCTGAAACAACCTAAAAGACAGCAATAAAGGCATCAATATAGATTATAATTTACAGTTCAATATATATTATATTAAAGTGAAAACTAGGGACTTCCCTGGTGGCACAGTGGGTAAGAATCTGCCTACCAATGCAGGGGACACAGGTTCAAGCCCTGGTCTGGGAAGACCCCATGTGCCGTGAGCAACTAAGCCCATGTGCCACAACTACTGAGCCCACGTGCCACAACTACTGAACCTCGTGCGCCTAGAGCCTGTGCTCCACAACAAGAGAAGCCACCGCAACGAAAAGTATCCCCTGCTCACCGCAACTAGAGAAAGCCTGCGCGCAGCAATGAAGACCCAAAGCAGCCAAAATTAATTAATTAATTAATTATTTTTTTTTAAAAAGTGAAAACTAAACATGATAGACAGCTTACTATAAGCTAGTAAAGACTGAGGTTAAGAGAGAATGTAGGGCTTCCCTGGTGGCGCAGTGGTTGAGAGTCTGCCTGCTAATGCAGGGGACACGGGTTCGAGCCCTGGTCTGGGAAGATCCCACATGCCACAGAGCAACTAGGCCCGTGCGCCACAACTACTGAGCCTGCGCGTCTGGAGCCTGTGCTCCGCAACAAGAGAGGCTGCGATAGTGTAAGGCCCGTGCACCGCGATGAAGAGTGGCCCCCGCTTGCCACAGCTAGAGAAAGCCCTCGCACAGAAACGAAGACCCAACACAGACAAAAATAAATAAATAAAATAAAATTAATTAAAAAAAAAAGAGAGAATGTAAAGTTGAATTTTAGAGTTGCTTCAAAATTTAAAAAAAAAAAAAATTCTCGGATTGTCTTCATAACCAATACACTTATATTAGAAAAATTCCTCCTTTTGCCCCATTTATGTTAGTGTTTCTTAAATTCATATAACAAACATACCCTCCTTCTGAGGGTATCAAGTATGTACATGTTACAACATGGGGTGTTCGAACTCTCTATTTTAGGCATTCTTTACATCTGGAACATATGAAAAGTATAATGGTTTGAAGAAAGATGTTAAAGTACAAAACTATTTTAAAAAGCAGATATATTACTGTTCATGCTGTGAGGACTTCTTAAACATGTCATTTCATGCATCTTTGCATGTTAATCAACCTATCAAGTAATATGCAACCTCCAAGCCCGACATTTTTGGGTGATATGAGGAGGGGTGCACAGTATGAAGAGACTGAGAGATGTACAACCAAATGCAGACAAATGCCGATGTTGTCTGACTCAATTCAAACAAACCAACGGTTTAAAAAAAAGGCAAAAAACAAAAACATTTTACATAATGAAGAATAGCTGAAAATTAGATGATATTAAAGAATTACTATTCATTTTGTTAGGTGTGAAAATGATGTAAGGTTCTGTAAGAAATCACCTTTTTGAGATGTTTATGGAAGTGTTTAGGGTAAAATATTTTGCTGTTTTGGATCTGCTTTAAATCCTTCAGCACAGGGACTTCCCTGGTGGCGCAGTGGTTAGCAGGCGATGCAGGTTTGAGCCCTGGTCCGGGAAGATTCCACATGCCGCGGAGCAACTAAGCCCACGCGCCACAACTACTGAGCCTGCACTCTACAGCCTGCGTGCCTAGAGCCCATGTTCCGCAACAAGAGAAGCCACCACAATGAGAAGCCTGTGCACCGCAACAAAGAGAAAGCCGGCGTGCAGCAACAAAGACCCAACGCAGCCAGAAGTATATAAATAAATTAATTAAACAAAAAATCCTTCAGCACAGCGTGATCAAATATTAATAATTATTAAAAGCAAGTGATAAGTAAATGCAGGTTCATTATATTAACTTTTCATTTTTTAACGCATACTTGAAAATTCTCATAATAAAGTTTAAAAAGAGCATGCGCACTGGAGCAAAGTTGAAAACGATGAGTGTATTAAGAGCCGGCAAGGGGTGCAGTGAGACAAGCTGTCTCTATGCTGCTAGACAGAGACAGCAGAAACCTGTACCACCTTTTGAGAAGGGAATTTGGTTACATGTACCACAAGCCTGAACACTCTTCATACACCCTTTGACTCCATAGTTTCAATTCTGAGAATCTATCAGAAGGAACCAGATAATAATAAGAAATACATTAGGAAATACTTTTATGATGAAGAAAAAAGACCTTGACACAGGGCTGCCTATGTACGTAAAACACGCCTGCAATCCTGTTACAAGTGGAGAAAAAAATGAGAACTAAAATTGACGGGTTTCTTCTGCTTCTTTAGTTTTCTGTATTAGGGTATATATAAATAACACCCTAAATGAGGTGTATTTAATCACTGAAAAAGTTAAAAATTGTGAAAAACAAAGTTATTCATTAAAATATTCATTATGTTGTTATTTATAAAAATCAAAATGTTGGAAACAACTTTAATGTTCCATTGGAGAATAATTAAATTATGACATAGCTCTGCGGCAGACTTCACAACCACTTTATAAGTAGTATAAAAGTGCATAATTTCTTAAGAGCAGTATAAAGCTCAGTACATACAACCAGACATACAGTACGGTCTGCTATAAAAATACACAGACACTAAGGCACACACATAGGCATCGGAAAAGATATTGGAAGGAAGTGCACAAAAATGTTAACAGTAATATTTCTGGGCAGCTTTTCTACTATTCTATATATCCACATTTCCCCCGATGAGAAGGATTTCCCTGTACAAACAGACAACAATAAAAATCTTTTAAGAGCAAACGTTGCATTTCAAGGTAGGAGACACTGCGTGGAGTTTTATTTTCAAACTACCTGTACTGTTGCTGCAGCAGCTCTCTAGGTTCGGCCTGGTTCTGAATTCCTCTCCGAAAAATGGCACTGGCGTGCTGCCGTTCCCCCTGGCCTTCCAGATGCCCAGCCCAGGCTACGTACAGAGGGGCTGACAGGGTCCCAATCCCATGGTTGTACAGAAACTCAAAAAACTGATGAAGGTCACTGTTGCACTCAGCCTGCAGAAATCCAAAGCAGACAGACATGAGAACGAGGGCACTGCCAGTCTCAGTGTGGCCGAGTCCAGCCAGCCCGCAGCGCTCGTCTTCCTGGAGGCCTCAGGATGTACTGTGCAGGGGAAGGCCTGTGTGGTCCTCTGATGGCAAGCCTCAAAGTTAAGCTCGTTCCTTTCCTTGACATTCAATGTCCCCAGATAACCCACGTTATTTCCCAAGACAGCAGGTTCTGTAACGTAGTACATAAAGTTATACTCGTTCAAGCTCCACAGGCTTTCTCTAATCCTCATATTTTGAAACTTAGTCAACAAATCCCTGTTTACTTTATCTACTCCATTCATGATTTTATTACTAGAAATCACGCCCCCAAGCCTTTATTTCAAGATTGAAGAGACCCAGCCTAACCTGAGGCGGCCTTCTCCTTTTAGAACTAAATTTCATTTCTGAGAGTTAATATTTTCTTAATTATTTGCAATGAATTTAGTTTACTCCCAGGAACCCACTGGGAGTGCCTGCTTATCTCCCCTTCCCCAAACATGCTTCTCATCCAACGAACCTTCTTTTAATCTAATGGTTTCTACCTCGTGTTGTCACATTTCAGACTTGATACACAGAGAAGGAGGATTTTAAAATTAAATCACTGATTCCACAGTACAGAAGCCAAAAGGTTGTAAAATACGTGTCTCTGGCCATACAACTTAAAAAAAATTTATGAAACGTAAGGTATCAGAATAAAAGACAGTCTAAAATGATCTTCAAATCTGGGGTAAAAAGCAAAAGGACACATGACTAGAGATGTGATTATACATCTGAAAGTATACTTACAAATTTTAAACAATAATTGATGAACCTTGGGTCATTGTGGTATCTCTTCTTATCTAAAAATTCCTTCATTAGATGCTCTAATAAAGTTGTCAAATATTCTTTATTCTCAGGAAAATTCTCTTCTACCCATCGCATGTAACTAGAAAAAATATGGATAATACTAACTTTTCAGGGCAGCATATATAGTTTGTTTACAGAAAAAAATAAATAAACAAAATGCTAACCTTTCCCATTCACCAAGCGGGTCATCGCCCTTGTAGCTCTGCATATGGGCTTCGAACATTCTAGAGCAGAGAAAAATATGTACGTGGGATTATTAGGAATACTTCCTAAAAGCAAAAGATATATTTTATATTTGTCATTTATACACCTTAAAATAGAAATCTTAAATATCAATTCAAATGCTATAATAAAAATGAAAACAGCATCCCCTCAGAAGTCAGAAAACTCGGAAGCAGTCAGTGTTTCTTCAGAAGAAAGTAAGACGCAAGGCCCCTGAGGTAGCCCTATAAAGAAGCAGCTAAAAGAAGGTCCCCAGGTCTATCCCCAAGAGTCTCCCTCTCCTCTCACTGACTCCCGGTGTCACTACCACCACCACGAGGGGCAGCACCCAGAAGTTTGCTGCTCTTCCTCCTAATGTTGGGCCCCAGGCATGGCACTGACTCAGAGCCCTCCCCTTGCTGCTCAGGAGCTTGGCTGGAAGACCTGAAGAGGGCTTGTGAAGGGTGCGCGACAGCCCAGGGTCCCACCAATCAGGGCTTCCAGATACAGTCTGCTTTCTGGGCCTCAGTGGAACACAACGTCCCTGAGGAAGAACACACAATGGCAATGCTCAGAAGTCAGTGGCTATAGCTCCCTGAGAACTCTGCTTGGCCCGACCTCCGTGTACCCAACCACAGCTTAAAAAAAAACAACCAAGCAAAGCAAAGTTCTCCAGGGGCCCCTAGGTGCTAGTGCGGTAAACAAACAAACAAAAAGAAAACTGTAAAATATTGTCAGGTGACATTAAGCACACAGGAAGAAAAACTCAGAAGATGGGAGAAGGGGTAAGAATGTGACAGGACTTACTATTTTTAGGTAGAGTGGTCAGGGAAAGAAAGCCTGCCTCTCTGAGGGGGTGACATTTGATCGGTGCCAGGGGTCCAAGCAGCTGTGTAAGTACGCTGAGGTAGGAGAAGGGTAGGGATGACAAGATCTGATTTGCATTTTAAAATGTGCATTCTGTCTCTCCAAGTGAAGAAGCGGGTGGGGGATGAGAATAGAAGGTGGAAACCAGTTAGGAAGCTACTGCAGAGCCCCAGTGACAGGGTGGACCATGGTGGGAACAGTAAGTGTGGAATTTGGGTGTTCTGGAGAAAGAAACAATGAGACTTGCTGATGGGATTGCACAATGGGTAAGAGACAGTCAAGCTAAGGAACACTCCTAGGTTTCTATCAGAGACGCTACATGACTTTTGTTACATGACTTTTTTCGGGGGTAGGGAAAAAAGGTTTGAAAGTAATACTTTCTTCTAGCTCTTGTACCTCAGGATACAGATGAAATCAATGTTTCTTATGACTCCAAATCCAGAAGCCACAAAAGAAAAGCTAGATGAAGTCAACTACATATAAATTAAAAGCTTCTATATGTCAAATAAACAAAACAAAACACGAAGCAGAGTCAAAAGAGAAATGATAAACTGGGATAACTAAACAGAGCTTCTAGAAGTTGGGGGGAAAAAACGAAACCCAACCCAGTTTAAGAAATGAACAAAAGGTATTCCACAGAAATATACTCAACCTCTCTCATAAGAGAAATTCACCTCACTGAGATACAACTTCTCACCCACCAGACTGCAACAATGTGACAAGTGTAGAGGGGAAGCAAAGGAATCAGGCACTCCTACAACTTGCTTGCAGGTGGGAGTGTACACAGTCCCTGCCAGGGCAATTGGTAATAAGATCTACCAAAATTCCAGATGGATTTACTTTTGATCTAGCAAACCCACTTCTGGGAATCTAGAGGACAGATATATGCAAAATGTCACGTGTACAAGATTTTTCACTGCGGCACTATTTGTAATAGCAAAATATTGTCCACAACCCAAGTATCCATCAATGGGGGACTTTTTAGATCAATTGTGGTACATGAAATATCACGTAGTTGTAAAAAAGAATGAGAAAAGAATCTATGGATTGATAGAGTGAAATCTCCAAGGATAGTGTTAAGCAAAAAAAGCAGTGTGTACACTCTGCTACATTTTATGTGCAATAAAGGCAGGAATTGTACACACGCGTACATATATGTATATAGATATGGTCATATGTTATTATAATATAAATATTTATATTTGCAAAATAAATATAAAAATAAACTAGAAAAATGGTTACATATGAGGGAGTGGGAGAGCAGTCAAGTATAGAGCGCAGTGAACAGTTTTCTAAATCTTTTTTTAACTATGTAAATGTAGTACTTATTTTAAAAAGTTAAAAAGTCAAAATAAGGTCGGAAATACCTGATTTCTTTTTTAAAATGGGGGAAAACGAGCCTCTAATATCGAAATCCTTTGCAGGCTGGGCTAAAGAAAAAGTCTTAAGGCAAACAAATTTTTGTTTTGACAGCACTTAACCACCTGAGTCTTCGGATCCCCAGAGAGTTAAGATTACCTCGGTGCTGATAAAACTAACCAGTTTTACTTCCTGTCGCATATGGTTTAAGTGTTTTAAATGCTTTTGAAACAGTCTGGATATATCACCTAAGTCATACAAATAAAAAGCAAAGGCGTGGGAATTTTAAAAATTGTTAGCAGGCTGACATAAATGACGATAAACATAAGGGAACATTTTTCCCCTTAAAGTGCACATTATTCAAAGCCTTTTAAAAATTGACTGTGGGATTATGGGTTAAAGCAATTTTAAGTTCTCTCTCTTTCGCAGAATCTTAAAATGAGTGGCTTTGAAAGTTTCTCATGAAACCTACATGTAAGTTTTTTTTGTTGGGTTAGACGTTTTACTTCCACAGCGGCGATCTGCCCAGAGCGGATTCCTTACAAAGAATCAAGGAGCGCTGAGGGCCTCAGGAACCGTCCAAATCCCCCCAAACTGCCACTCCGGCCGCAGCTCGGCCTCAGGGCCGGGATCTCAGCGGAGAGTCCCGGCTACACGGTGCGCGGTCCTTTCCACGGCTCCCTAGTGGCCCACAACCCAGCTGGGATGGGGTGGGGGTGGGTGGGGTGACGGTGGGAGGGGACAAACTCCGGAGCCAAGGAAAGGGGTTGGGAAGGGCAAAGGGAGGCAGGTCTGGGGCGGGCCGGGCCGGGGACCTGCAGTCCACCAGGCCCGAACCCAGGTACCCCAGCCCCCTGGCTGCCGGCAGCTGGGGATCACGCCCCCACCCGTCCCCTCCCACAGACCCACACTTACTGAAAAACATTTTCCGGGTTATCCATGGCTAGAGGACGCGAGCCAGCAGCAGCCCCACCTGCGCTGCCAGCGAAGAGCCGCCGCCAATTCGAATCTCCCGCGCAGCCGCAGTCGCCACGCCGAGCGTTTGCAAGGCGCCTGACCATTGGCCTCGGCTGCAGATGGGCTGGCCAATCGCCGGGGCCGTTGCCGGGAGACCAAGCCCCGCCTCCATCCCGCGCGCCGGCCTCTCCTTTCACGTCCCGCAGCCATGTTGAACCGAAAGCTCGCGGGGTCTTGAGCGTGGGCTGGGATTCGGGGTGCGGCGTGGTGAGGGCGTCCTAGGTTGGCTCAGGAGTAGGGAATGGGTTTTTTTTTCCTTAGCTGTCCAAGCTGCAACTGGCTTACATGGTTACACGATTAAAGCATCATCCCAGGGAAGGTATCGTAGGAGAAAAAAAACTAACTTGAGGTTCCCGAGGTGGAAAAAATTGTGCCTCGGCCCTTGGGTCCGGAGAGTCGTGCCTCTTCCCAATAAACCAGAATCGTTATGTCTGGTTTATGGAAAAAAGAAAATTAATACCGTTTGTAGAGTCGAGACTTGTTTGAGGTCGCAGAGTCCTGGGGGAAATGCCTGCCTCTGGCTTAAGAGGTAGGCAGGTGGGGTGAAAACGGAACCCCGCCGAGTGGCACACCTCCCGGTTTCCCGCAGTTTTCTGTTCCGCGTCCTTGCTGTAAGGAAAGAACCTAGATGCTGAAGCCCGTGAAATTTTGGTTCCAGACCCTAAAATGCTGTGGCAGAGAGCTAGGGAGTGAGTCATCAAAAGCCCAGGGAAGAACCTAAGTGGGTTTTAGCTTAGTGGCTATAACGTGAGGGCATGTGGGTAGGCACTTCAGGGTTAGTTATGTAAATTATATTGATACATGGCAAATGAAAGCGATGGGTTGGTACCCTTGGAGACCTCCAGGCTTGATTTAACTGATCTGAAAGGCTGTGTGGACAGAGTAAATGAGGGCTCAAGGGACTGGGAGTTGTTCCTGCCTCCAACTGGTAATTAAAGAACGGAAGTTTGGATAGAGTATAGAATGGCGGCCGGAACGCTTTCACCATCTTCCGTGGAACTAGAAGCTATGGAGACGGAGGACTTATGGATTCGAAAACCAAAAATGAAGAGACCTCTTTGTCAAGGAGTCCAGATGTCTACGAAGACATATGTAATACGCTGATGCTTCCTACCTGAGAGTGAGTTGTCAAACAGTCAGCCTAACCTTCTCTGCCCCTTGGTCTTTTAGTAACTTCCCATTCTACTTCTCAAGGTTCTTTCAAGAGCCACTTGACAATGCAAGTAAAATATAAAGAGCTATTCATGTGATTACCTTCCTTTTAGAGAAGCTGTGTGGATATTTTGCTCTCTTAGGGCCCTTAAGTTAAATACCTTTAAAAAAAAAATTAGCTGCTTTTGGAAATCCTGATGCTCCCAGAGTCCAGAATTTCTTTCAGGGCATTGATTAATTAATTTGGATCTACACAAGTATCCAATTTGTGGGGTTGTTAACTCAGAGGGTGCTCACTCTGGGGTCTTTAGACAAGTTTAGGTTCTGCTGACCATTATAGGAATTAACACATTTTTAGGTCTCACTAACTCAAGTCTTCCACTTGTGTCTGATAGCACCTCAATCAGTCAACAGTCAGGAAACGTTGATCGGGCATCCACTGCTATTGGGTTTATACCAAATTACAACCTTATCTTACTGAAACAGATCCTGTCCTTAAGAAACTAGTGGTATTATCTGGGAGATGGAGATACAGACATAGAAAATATTAATTGCGAAATTAATGTGTATTAAGTGCTAAATTAATACACATATGATTTAGCCTATCTGCGAGGGGAGTCTGTAGGAGGGAGGGGACGTGGGGCCTGTCTGCTGTCTGTCAGAGAAAGCTTCATGGGGCAAGGGGGGCTTAACTTTTGACTTGGGCCTTAACAGGGGGTGCAGGGGGTGGTGGTGGATCTGGATTGGGGAGAGCCTGGGGAGGACATTCCTGATGTAAATGAGGGTTACTGAAGAAACTCACCCTTGAGGACTCCTGCTAATGAGCAGTGGAGATTCTTTTTGAAAGACTGGTTTGATAGTTTGATGTCTAATCTTAAATGCTAGATTAAGGAGTTTGTACTTGATCTTGATAGTAAACTGAGCCTTTTGGGAACAAATAGCACTGTGGTTATAGGACCTTATGGTAATTATACTTACCTCTACCCTGTTTTCTAACAGCTGCAGAGATGGTCTGCCCTCCTTCCTTTCTACTGCTAGGAGCTTCTTTCCCACCAGGCTTGTTTGTGGAGTAGGGTGAAGTATTGTGGATGCCTCTTCCACACTGCCCCTTGAAAAGGTCACAATGATCCCCTCTAAAGCCCTGATGCCAATCACTGTGGGTATATCTAGGAGTAACAGAAGTAAGTACTAGGGTTGTCAGCAGTTATTAGAATCTGACGTGTTTCTAGGAATAATTTCCTGGCTTACTCAATGCCTTCCCTTTGTCCTTAATTATGGATGCCCCTCTCTGCCATTATTCTTATTCTGAGGGGCAGTTACAATGACCCTCCCACACAATGGGTTCTTCATAATGTCCCTATTAGGTTAATTGACCCTGTTCCCAATAAATTGGCATTTACTGGGGACAGGGGAAGGGAGGGGTGGGTAGCAGAGGCAGAGAACAGTAATTTGCAGACTTTAAACTGGTATTGGAGGCAGAGGGAATGGAAGAAGGTAAAGTAGGGAATCAGATCTCAAGGAGGGAGAGTTCTCAGAACACAATGATGTCTTCAGTATGTAAGGAAAAGAAAAGAAAGATGATTTGGTGGCCTAGAAGAATTGACAGAAACAGCCATTGAAGCTGGCAAGGTTGATGCTTGTTTTCTAATATGCTGAGTTGGAGAGGTAACCAGGCGTTTGACCTTCCTACGTAACAAGACTGGGCACCGTGGAAGGAAGGGAGAGACAGGCCAGGTTGAAAGGCTTCAGGAGCTTCTTATTGAGGGAAGTTTCATGTGCTGTTTCCTAAGCCTAGAATGATTGTTTTTTTCTAAGAGCTTCACATTACCTCTACATGTCAGGAATAAAGGAAGAACTTCCAAAGAGTTTGATGAAGAAATAGTTTGATACTTTGATGAAGCAAATCTATAAACCCCGCAATGCTGGCAATTTACATAAATCAATAGAAGCAGAAAATACCCAAAGGCTCGCAAATATGTTGCCCATTAAAAAAAAAAATTCACTAATTGGAAGCTCGTGCCACTGACAGCATTTCAAATTTCATCTGCTCTGACTCTTATCTTCTTTAATCTTCTCCCTCTGCCCTTTTTTCTCAGATTTGTGTTGAGAGTGTGGTGATTGCCATGGAATATCTGAAAATCTGTTAAATAATAATCCTTGCTTCACTGATCTAGCCCTCCCTTTAATTTTTGGCATTGCTGTTGCCTTAGTGAATCTGTTATCTTCCCAAACCCACCCCAGAATGTAAGGGGGGAGGCTTGTTTTGATCTGGGTGGGAGTAAATGGTCCACCTGTGTCTAAGTTTGCCTTTCCTGCTTCTGAGGCAGAAATGTGCAGTTACAAGTCTCTCTTCCTTTAAAACTCTAATTTACTTTACCTGCTTGCTAATTTCAATATTAAATGTCTATTTCTGTAAAATGACTAATAGATTCTCTAAGTTATAGGAAGGCCAGTGAGTAAAGTATTTTTATTCATATTTGGGCTTTCAGTGACTTGTTATTCCAACATCATAATTTCCAGACTTATTGGAGAAGGAAAACCAGGCCACGTCAGGGGACATGAGCTCCAACCTTGCCTTTCCCAAGAAGCAGATAATGGGCAAATGACTTAAACTCTTAATCTGGGTGTCAGTTTCCTGATATGTAAAATGAAAAAAGAAATTTGCCTCCTTGTCTTCATAATGTTTCTCTGAATTCCACTCTCCTATAGCCTCAGAAGGTTCTCCACTCAATTTCTTGGGTTGTCACATGATATCAAAGTTAGAGCTCTGTTTAGAAAAGTGATTATTTTTCTCTAGGTACTGCCTGTTTGGCAGATGCAAACAATCACAGATACACATATATCTTCCTTCCACTGGGAAATTTAAAAGAATTTAGAATAGCAGTATTAGATATGTTGCTGAAACATCATATAAGATTAGAGATTTATAATTAAAATGGTTACAGAAAGCTGACAAGTGATTTAAGGGGCTATAAAGTATTGACATTAAGAATAAAGTTGATATGAAGAAAGGAAAAAATAAAGCCCATCTGAAATGTTTTTCATCTGAGACTGTTTGGTGACTTCAGAAGATGCCTGTGTGGTCAAAACCCAGAATGTACTCTTGTATCATTGCAGCCTAGGAGAAAGGATGGGAATCCCAGCTTCCTGCCCCCATCAGCCTCCCCAAGAATCTTTAATAGAATGTTCAGTTCTATGTACTAGGCTGGTATTTGTTTAAAGGACCTAAGTGATACCCAGATGTTATTTACGTTTTGAGCCTGGTTCTAGAGACCAGAGACCCTATTCTTTTCTCTATCCTATTCTTCCCTTATTAGAGGCCTCTCAGGTCTTCATAAGCTTAGTCTTGCATCCTGATAAATGACTGCTCGTATTCTCTCCAAACTGGCCTACCTTAGCTCTGTGCATCTCTTCGGAATTCATCCCTCTTGTCGGCTACAGAGTTCTTTCTTCAGCTTCTGTACGCGAACATTGGTTGTATCCTTCCATTGCTGTGTAAATTGTGCTGTCTTGGATTCTGGGGCAGGTTGTTCTCCTAAGACTTAGGAAACCAGATACAGCAAACTTTAGTCTTGGAATCAAAAGCACACATGAAACATATTTCTTCCCTTCATCAAAGGCACTTTCCTAAATTTGTAGGACTCACTCCCCTAGATTTAGGCTTCTCCAACCCTAATTGAGTGGGATGACTTCGTGATCAATGTCAAGGACTTATGGCTGTTCTCCAGTTTCCCTCTGTCCCCCAGCATCTAAGATAGAGCTTGTCTTCCTTTTCTCTTCACAGCTGCTGTCACCCATTCCATCTCTCATGACTTACAAAATAAGATGGATGAGAACAGTCACTTCAGATCCCACCCTTTTTCCTTTGGATCCCTGAGAAATGGAGGCTTTTGTTTATTTTAAAGTTTACCCAAATGGATATATTAATTAGTTTCTTCTAATTAAACTCAGGGTGGTATTTTAGCAACAAAACTTTTCTGTAGGCTATACCTACTCTACTCATAACCCTAATTCCTACAAGGCAATTGGAAAGAAAAGACTTATGAGAGCATGTAAAGGAAAAGGCAGAAAATACAGATCAGGCAGCATCTCTGAACTCTACAAAATGTTTTGTAGAAGAAAGTAGTTCTGGCTTCTTGGGGAAAATCACTGCTCAAAAAGTGTCAGGCTTTTAGGAAAAACTACACCATCATCAGGCCCTGGCCAGCTTTATCTTAAAGGTAGCAGTTTGGCCATATAGGCAGTGACAGGTGACCACACCTCTCTTAAGTGATGATGGACCAACCCTTCTCCTGGTTCTCATAGAAGGTGTTTTGTTTCCACCTCAACTGGGTGTGCTGCAGTTCAACTTTGACACTAGCCACCTGGGAGTTAGTCAGAATCCACAGGTTTAAGGGCATGGTCCCCAACAAGATCATCCTTAGTTCAGACACCAGCCACAAGTTCCAGGGGTTCCCAGCTAGCCACACTTCTGATCCACTGGCTACAATTTCAGGGGTTCCCACAATCCCGTCCAGGTTTGACAATTTACTGTAATGACTCACAGAACTCAGGAAAGTGCTATGTGGACGATTACAGCTTTATTATAAAGGATACGCATGGGGCAAGGTCTGGGAGTGTCCTCAACGTGGACCCTCTCTCCGTGGAGTCAGGGTATGTTATTTCCCTGGCACGTCAGTGTGTTCATCAATCAGGAATCTCCACTGAGCTTCAGTGTCCAGAGTTTTTACTGGCGTTTCATTATGTAAAAATGACTGATTAAATCATTGGGCACATGAGTGAACTCAATCTCCGACCCTCCCTCCCCTTTCTTGATGTCAGGAGGTCTGACTGATGTTAGGACTCAAAGCCCCAACCTTCTAATCACATGATTTACCTTTCTGCTGACCAGTCCCCATCCTGAGGCTATATAGGGACCCACCAGGTGTCATCTCATTAGTATAACAAAGACACTGTGATCACTTAAGAAATTCCCAGTGTTCTTGAAGCTCTGTGCCAGGAACCCTGGTCATAGACCAGACAAATTTCTTTTTATTATACCATGGAGGTGGTCTGCATCTCTGAGCATAAGCTCAAAATTTCATTAGCATTAATAGCCTCTCTACCTTATAACATTATCTATACTTTCAGGACAGCAATCCTTTCCTCTTATCAAGTTGCTAAGTCTTTAGTATTCTTGCTCAGATTGGATTGCTTCTGCCCCTTCAAAGAGCTGGACACTTCCCAATCTAGAGAAAAGAGCTAAAATCAAGTTTCAAACTTGTTTATTTAAAAGCATCAACTTCCGGGATAGTCCTGACAGATGTTTGTATAGCTGAGCACTAGTATAATTCTTGTCTGTGTATCAAAGTCTGAATGAGGTCCTTTTGTTTGTCCTTTAGGAAACAAAGGAGTGATGTTGAGGGTACCATGAGTTACCTGGAGCCTAGTTTACCAGATGCTTAGTCTAGGCATATATATGGTGTTAAAAAAAAAAAATGAAGACAATTGAGGTGATACAAACAAACTTTATTTAATACTTCATGAAGCAGATGGTCTCTGTTCTCAAGAGTCCAGAGAATTGTGAAGCAGGGGAGGAAGTGGCAAATTTTTGTAGAAAATGAACAAGGTAGAGAAAAATAAAAAATGAACAAAAGACAAGGAAAACATTCGACTTACTTGGTGATCGGGGATTAGTCTCATGGATGATGTAACTTCTGGGCAGATGGAATCCTTACAAGAACATGAAACTTTAAATATTAGGTTTTGGCTTGCTGATGTGATCGTGAATCAATATTAATTGGTTTGCTGAGGAAAGGCCATTGTTAGGTTAAATAAAGATTTCAACAATAGTTAATTATCATATATATTACATGGGCATGCTTCATGTGTAGATGATTTCTTTTCCCCAGGGAATGACAAAAATTTCTAACTAACCCTAGGCAACTAGAGGCACAGTGGTGATAGCCTTCCACTCAACAACGTTGGTTCTCTTTTCATTTATTTAGGTCTTTAATTTCTTTCAACCATGTTTTGTAGTTTTCAGTGTACAAGTCTTGCACCACCTTGATTAAATTTATTCCTAAGTGTTTTATTATTTTTGATGCTATTGTAAATGAAAAATAGTTTCTTAATTTCATTTCTTCTTTTTTAAAAAATTTACTTATTTTATTTATTTTTGGCTGCATTGGGTCTTCATTGCTGTGTGCGGGCTTTCTCTAGTTGCGGCGAGCGGGGGCTACTCTTCGTTGCAGTGCCTGCGCTTCTCATTGTGGTGGCTTCTCTTGTAGCGGAGCACGGGCTCTAGGTGCGTGGGCTTCAGTACTTGTGGCACGTAGGTTCAGTAGTGTGGCTCGCAGGCTCTAGAGTGCAGGTTTAGTAGTTGTGGCGGAAAGGCTTAGTTGCTCCGCAGCATGTGGGATCTTCCCGGACCAGGGCTCAAACCCATGTCCCCTGCATTGGCAGGTGGATTCTTAACCACTGCGCCACCAGGGAAGCCCTTAATTTCATTTCTTGATTGGTTATTGCTACTGTGTAGAAATACCCCTGCTTTTTGTATATTGATCTTGTATCTTGCAAATTTGCTAAATTATTTTATTAGTTCTAATGGTTTTGTGGTGGATTCTTTTATATTTCCTATACATAAGATAATGTCTTCAAAAGTGCAGATTGCAAAAAGTGATAGTTTTACTTTTCTCTTTCCAATTTGGATGCCTTTTATTTCTTTTTATTGTTTAATTGCTCCGGCTAGAACGGCGATGGCCATTGGTTGAGTGAGTGCTGTGCACTAGGCACTGTGCCAAACCCTGTTATGTGACACAGTGACATTTGCTATTTGCCCCTGTAGTTTCCATTCTCTATATTCTGGCAATAATCTTCAAGTCCTTTAGCAGAGAGAGCGACCCCTCTCCAATTCTCAGTCCCTAAGGTCTACACACACACACACACACACACACACACACACACACACACACACACACACACACCCTCTGCTTCTTACCCCAGGGAAGCACACTCCACCTGTCCCCTGCCCCCTCCCAGAGGAGATGACTGTGTCAGGTTTGTATAACAGGGTGTGAAAATTGGTCTCTAATTGTGGCAAGTGAGGGAGAAAGGTGAGCTCAGGAAGCCCAAGCCCAGTCAGGACAGGCTGCAGCTGAGTGCCTATGTGTCTCATTGATCATGTCTGTGTATGTGCGTGCTCTCCTAGTGTGTGCATGCCATATTTGACAGTTTGGATTTATGTGTTGGGGGGTGTTAGGTGGGAGGAATAAGGTCTCATAACCCACCTATGTACTTCCTCATAAATTACTTCAGTATGTGTAATTAGTGGATGTGGTGCCCTTGTACAGTGTACAACCTAAGCAACTGTATATGGTAGCCTTGCCCTGTTTCCTTCTGGTCTTTGATTCTGCTGTCCCACTGCTGGGAACATTCTCTTGCCCACTTTTTGTTTGGTTAAGTTCTTAGCTTTCATGTATCAGTGTCCCCAGG
>NW_028121958.1:0-43538 GCF_965194805.1 Balaenoptera borealis | reverse complement strand
GCTCAGAAACTCAGGTGTTGTTTTAGCTCTCCTACACTCTCTTCACCCAAGCCCGCCTTCCTGTTGGGGATCGGACCTCCCTATTGGCTCTCTCATACCTTTCAACTGCCTGCTTTGTGACATCACTCTCCTCCCAAACCTACTACCACTTGGTAGAGCCTTGGGGTTTCCGTGGAGCTGTTTGGACCAGTAACCAGTGACCTCTGTACTGGACACGTGCGCCGTTCAGCTGCAGCCACTCAGACATCCTCTAGTGTTGTCTCCTCATCCCTTGTACCTGCAGTGGATGCTTCCTCTTCTCTGACCATGTCAGGTAAGAAAAGAAACTTTGGAAAGTTTTGCGTTCGATTTCTTTTGCCCCTAAATTGAGTAGGAGATTCAAAATAGCATGGAATAATGAGGGAAAGTATTGAACTACAAGTCTGGAGACCTAATTTCACTTTTGACTTTGACGTTTACTATCTGTGTGACTTTGGACAAATCACTGGCTGTCTCACAAAGCCTGTTGCTTTCCTTAACTGTTACGTTAGGATACCACGTTGGGTTGATCACTCTGATCCCCTTCTTTTCCAGTATTGAGCCTTAAAGGGTACCCATGTAGAAAACGAAATCAGACACTTCTCAAGAGTGTTTCAACAGAAACATAGAAAAGCCAGGGGACATAGAAAACTAGCAATATATACCAAGATGTTTCATCTCTAATGGTCTCCCTCCACTAGGATTTCGACTAGTTGAAAAGAGAGAATAGGGAGAGAGGATGGAGAGTACTGGGCTCTACAGGGAGGCACAGAGTCGAGCGTAAGGAAGTTTAGGATGGTTTTCATTAGCACAGGCCAACAGGCACCAAGAGATGGGAGACAATGTAAGAATGAAGAGGGAAAGCATAGAGGAGCTCTCAAGAAAAACGGAGTTTGCAATGGAATGCTGATGGGAACCAAAGATTTTCAATTAAAGCAGAAACAGCACAGAGGGAAACCTGCTCAGAGCAGGGCAAAACCAAGTTGATGGTAGCAAACCCTTACATTAACAGACTAAGAAGGAAAGTAAGGCCAGAACAGGGGATCACCGGGAAAGGCAGCTTATCAGAAAAGTCATACTCCGTTTTCTTTCTTTTATTGCCTCTCTGAATACAGTTGGCCACTTGACAGTTTTGAATATAAACATTTTAGAAATACGTTTTAGAAATGATGCCTCCTATAAACAAGCAACCACAGTGGTTATCTAGGGGGCTGCTTTTCAGTGTTTTATTCTTTCTAATTTTTAAACTAGGTAGACATTTCACCAATTCAACATTTTAAGTGATATCTTCTAAATTGAATCAGAAGGACTATTTTCCTTGGTGTGATATGTAGGTTCTAAGGCAAGGCTGCTTTTCATTTTTACAGTTATTTCCTTCCTAACACAGAGAGCACATTGATCAACAGCCATCGTTCGCTTGCAGATCTTAGCTACCGAAGAAGAAGAAGAAGAAGAAGAAAAAGTCAAGCCCCACATCTCTAATTCCCCCCACTTAGGGAATTCCCTGGCGGTCCAGTGCTTAGGACTCGGTGCTTTCACGGCCAGGGCCACGCGGCGCGGCCAAAGAAACAAAACAAACAAACATCCACGTTTATCGAAAACCATATTGTGGAGTCCTGTGGATTTTCTTACATTCGAAAATCTTTTTTAATTGGATTCTAGGCATGATGGTTTTTTGAGGTTTTGGGATGCCATCTTCTTGGATGCTGAAGATGATTCTAATCTAAGTTCTAGGATAAATCCAAAAACCTTCCTGATACATTTTAAGCTTCCTTTCTGCTTATTATATAAGCTATATTCATTGAAATATATATTTCTCCTAGGCTTAATACCTCTTACTTGCTGGGTAAAAATATGAAGGAGCACAATAATGAAACTCTTTTACACTTATTATTTTGCTGTCTGCTTCGTACCGGTTTTCATTGAAATACTTGTCTATATGTGTTGTGGCTACCTATACATGCACATTTATTGCATTCTGTTGCTTGTTATGCATTTTTTACTGACATACCTTCTCTGTCTGTATGCATTGGCTAGGAATTCATTCACCTCTATCACCTCCATCGTGTTTTCTGGTTAATAGTATTCACTAAAATAGAGTGGGCAAAATTCACTTTCATAATATTGCATGGATGGTACAGAATGCCATTTGTTAGTAAATTCATTAGGCTTCGATACTTGCCACATACCCCAGTTTTCATTAATATCTATGGATTTCTTTTTCGTTAACGTAATATGCTTGTCATGATTTTTCTTTGTCTTTCTAGAACTTATTGTATCTTCCTCCATATAAATCATACGCAACAGATCAGCTTATTCATCTATTAATTATTACTGCTATTATTATTGGTGGTGGTGTTATAACCACTTTATAGATGAGTAATCTGAAGTAATCAGATAACTTTTCCCTTTCCAAAAGCACTTAAGAAATCCACTTTCGGGTAATCATTTTGAGGTAGGATGAGAAACCAGGCTTGAAGAGGGCAAAAATGACTCTTTCAATTCACCAGTTGGACTGAGCTGTACGTCACCTCTAGGTAATAGCGTGGGAACTGCACAAGCAAAGGGAGACACTGAAGACGACAATGGTAATAGCCGTACTGTTTTCTAATGGACAAAAAAAATGCCTATATTATAAGTTCTATTTCTCCTGCTTTCTGGCAGTATCATGCTCAGAGTGGAGTCCTGGCAAGGAAGTCAGGATACTTAGGTTCTGAAACCTGGTAATGATACTAACATAATGAGAGAACTTGAACAAGTCAACCCGACCTCTCTGAGCCTCAGTTTCCTTACTCACGAAATGAGACTGAGAACATCGAAGTTCTCTAAGGGCCTCCTAGTTCTAAAATGCTTCCAGTCTAGGAAATAGCATAGAAGTCAATACGAGTGCAGGCCGAAGGGAAAGACAGGGCAGGGAGAAGGTTGCTTCCAGCCTAGAGAACAATCTCTGAACCACACCACTTGGCTCTTCTGCCCGTCTGTGCCCAAGATGGGAGCACAGGCAGTTAATAGAGAAGAGTGGAAAACTGCTCAGTCCTTACAGCCATCATCAACTGTCTGATTTTGGGTTTCTCAGGAAGTAGTGATAGTAGAGGTGTCCTGATAGCAAGAACCTTCAGATGATGCCGTTCCTCAAACGTAGTGAGAATTTCTCAACCTCCCTGAGTTTTTCATGACCCTCTTGTTCTTACAGAAAATTTCCAACATCCATCTCTACTTGGAACTCTAAATTCTCTGCAGCATTCTCCTCCTGTGGTGAGCAATGCAACTTCCCTAACACGAAGTGTCTGCAACTTCTCCAGAGTCTCTGCCCCTGCCGTCAGTTCGGCATCGGCTACTGGTACCCCTTTCCAGACACTCATGGGTAGTGCCTACCTTTACCAACATTCTAGCACGACTATGTTATCTGGAGTTACTGACCACAGCCAGATCTCCACTTCAGCTGCTTCCTATCCAGGTGTTCTTGAGTGGGACATCACAGCAAGCACTGAAAAGAATTCTTCTTCACTCGGAGACTTTACTCTGGCACTCACTGACCGCCACACAGCTGCCTCCTCCATGTTTCTGGCAGCCCAGGATGATAAAACTTCAGACGCCAAGAACATGGTCCCTCTACATCCATCGCTTTCTGCCAGCCTTGCTCAGGGAACACCATCTCAGATTCCAAATCAGGGGCAGAGCCGCCTGTCACTTCCCTGCCAGGAAGGGAGCCAGGTATATTCCTATAACCAAGGCACACTGGGGTCTTTACTGTATGGAGAACTTGGCTCCTGCCCGCAATCCTACGGCTCGGCGTCATACACAGGAAGTCGGGCCTCTGGGCAACCAGAAATGGGAATGGGACTGAAGGAGATTCAGCCCACAAATATCCGACCACCAGCTTCCACCTCTGCAGTCTGCCACCCTGTGTCTGCTCAACGCATCACAGAAACAAGTTTTCAAGGTGAGTATAACAAACGCCAGAGAAAGTTGAAGAATGAGGTCGGCATTCAAAAATGGGGTCAAATCGACAGCTGGGAAGGGGTGTAGAGGCAGGTAGAATTTAGATCCTGAGCCTTTAATAACCACTACCTTCGCTCAGTGCCCTCTGTTTTTAGACTCTCTATGAGAACACCTAGGGCTTCCCTGGTGGCGCCGTGGTTAAGAATCCGCCTGCCAATGCAATGCGGGGGACACGGGTTCGAGCCCTGGTCTGCGAAGATCCCACATGCCGTGCAGCAACTAAGCGCATGTGCCACAACGACGGAGCCTGCATTCTAGAGCCCGTGAGCCTCAACTACCGAAGCCCACGTGCCTACAGCCCATGCTCCGCAACAAGAGAAGCCACCGCGATGAGAAGCCCGCATACCGCAACCAAGAGGAGCCCCCGCTAGCCGCCAACTAGAGAAAGCCCGTGCACAGCAATGAGAGACCCAGTGCAGCCAAAAAAATAAATACGTAGAATAAATAAGTTCAAACAGTAAATAAATACATAAACATAAATTACAAAAAAAAAGAACACCTAATGCAGGTGGGACGGTGGGAGGGCCACTGTAGAGGTCATCTATGCTACATGTACAAGAACCCCGAGAGCACACCAATCGGTACCACACTTTTCACTGCTGTAGCCGATCGTTCCCCCTGTACTGCCACACTGTAGCACTCCCTTCCCTCATCTACTGCTATAGTCTCTTCGGAAGGTGTTTCAGAACTCTTGTTATGAGAGTGCCAGTTGAACTGTCCTCACTTCCTTCATTTATACCAGGATTGAAGACCTTGTGGTCCGAGATCCTGTCCAGAGAGCAAGCAGGCTAAGACTCTGTCTTTGTTGATGTATTTCATCAGCAAGGGCTCTACCCCCTCTCCTAGTTCATGGTGTGACGTGTTCTTGGCCTCTCGGGAAAGTGGGGAGAATGGAAAGGACCCTATATGAGAATGCTAGGCTTTGTAAAACATTTCAGGTTTTTAAAAATAAGACTCATTTTGTATTGGACTTATAACAGTCCTATGAAATACAAAGCGAGCCGAGAATCAGCGACAGGAAAGGCTCACCAGTAAGAATTACAACAGTCACCGCTTACCTCGTAGCATAGGGCACCGTCCGTGATCCTTAAGAAGAGTTAGTAGAAATGCCTTGCCCATCTTGCCCCTGAACCCCTTGAAAGGTACACGACTGCTGTGTTGGTGTTTAGGGGGAGCATCTCACTTACCAGGGACTGACTTCTCCCTTGATCCCTTTGTAGGGATGGAGACCTCCCCCCTGGTGATGAAAAATTCCCTGGGATTGCAACCTCCAAGCCAGACGTTTTGTGTGACACAAAGTCAAGAACTCCCCAAGTCCTGCAGTAGCAGAAACAGCCACATACTTGAGAGTAACCCACCATCTGAACTTGGGGACATTTCAGTGACAGCTCCAGTCCAGAGTGCCAGGCGTCTCCTGGCCCTGCCTCCAGCTCCAAGCCAGGGACAAATAGAGAGTAAGCACGTGGATGATATCAAAACCAAGCTTTCAAAGCCTCTGGATGCCTACCAGATCCCAACAGAGAACCAAGATCCTCCACTACTCCCTTTAGGAATCCCTGATATTCACCAGCCGCTGGCCTGCACCGATCCCCTCAGCCAAGAGGAGCAGCCTGGTTCTGAAAATGCTGATCTGGGAGAGAACAGCCGGAGTCGTCAGGACCTAGGGACACTTGAAAATGGGATTGAACCTAGCAGTGGTCTTGCAGACATTACTACACTGGCGGAGGATATTCACCTTCCCCAGCTCTTTAATCCTTTGAAAGATCTTGATCAATCCCAAGGTCCCAACGTGATCAAAGCTAAAGACACCAGAGCCATTAAGGTGAATCCGGTGCAGGAAAAGCCAAGTGTCATAAAGGTTCCCTCTGATCAACCCAGGAAGAACAAACAGAAAGCCTCTGAGCCTATCAGTGGCGCTCCCAAGGCCAAAATCCAGCCAAAGAATCCAGAGTGCCTGTTAGGGGGAGAAGTGGTTATATGCCACGCTGCAGTCAGTGACAGGGCTCCTGTGAACACGGCCAAGCACTCTCAAGGCAAACCTCAGAAAGCTGCATCCAGAAAGATCAGCAAAACTAAGAGCCACGGGCAGGAAAAGACCAAAAGGACCAGAGGGAGAAACAAGGCTGAGGAGAACAAGCAGTCAGGGAACAAAGTCAAGGCAGAAGAGAAGCCAGCAATCCCCCACACGAAGCGAAAGGAACACCAAACTGAGCTTCTCCAACAGAGCTTTCAAAAGCCTCGAACCTCCCTTGGCGTGCGCATGCTGGAGTCTGTGAAGGTTCTTCATGCGCTGGGGAAGAAGAATGAGACGAAAACTGGGCTCTCTTCCTGTCGGCTCTTGGGAAAGTCAAGCAACCCCAAAGACCCCCAGCCACCCCCAGCTATCCAGCCATGGCGGCATACCCCACGTGAGGGGAAGGGTCCTGAGAAAACGCAAGTCCAAGCCCAGAAACCAGACAGCAGTGCTGAAACAGAGTGTCCGTCTCCAGCCCAGTATGAGCGGCCTCCTCCTGGGAAGGTCAAGTTGATACCTCTGCCTTTTTCTGCCTGGGACAAGCCTCAAGCTCGACCCGCTCCTCGGAGGCCACAGTCTCTGGCCTCACATCGGCCTGCTGGGGCTTACCGTGCCCAGCCTGGTTCTACTGACTCAGCTCAACCTGCTGCAGCCAATTCATCCCACCAGCCAGCTCCTGCCTCTTTGCCAGGCCCCGCCAAACCAGCTCAGCCAACTGTGACCAACCCAACCCAACCGGCTTGGACCAACCATACCCAGCCTCGTGTCCCTCAGTCTGCTGCTCCTAGGCCTGCACCCTCCAAAACTTCATCTGGCGCTCCTCTCCAGCGGGAGCCTGTTCCCCCTGCTGTGAATAAGCGCCAGTCCCCACCCAAGCTCCAAACCCAATTTCTACTCCAAGACTTCAGCAAGCAACGAGTTCCATGGAGGGAACCCAACGTGCCTGAGCCAGTCATGTCAAAGCCCATCGAACAAGAGCAGAGGCCAGAGCGAGAGGCCATGAAGAGGCGGGCTCAACAACAACGGGAGAATGCTGCCAGATACACCTCTTCGGGCAAGCTGCAATTTTTCACCGAGAGGGAAAACGAAATGGAAATTGCCGACTACTACGGATACGTCAAGTGAGAGCTGCTAGGATTCTTGGTGCCACCTTGGCTACCAGCTGTTCTTCCATACACAGGTAAGACAGGTATAGAACTGAATAAGTAAATGGAATACAATTAATAGACGAGTAACAAACCTTTCGAATTTTCAGATGCTGCTAACTGGGGCGTGAGAAAGGAAGGACTGAAAGTTGGATGGGAGAATGAAGGAAAGGGGTAAAAACTGAGCAAAGAGGAAGGAACTTGGCCCAGGGCTAGGAAGGCCAAAAGAGACGTATGGATTTAGGAAAGGAAGCAGGAGCGAGGATGAAACGGCAGAAGTAAAAAGCAGGGTCAGAGGTCTGGGTTGAAAGAACACAATTGGAGTAGAGTTGAAGGTGACAGAAGATGAGTCTAGGTTTACTAGGAGAAATAGAAAAAGTCTCTCGGGGACGCTGGCCTTAAGTCTCACAACCACCAGATAGGTATTTCAGAAAACAAGAGGTTCAGGACACATCTCTGAAAGGTCTGAGTTGCCTTATTCAGGTGTGACTGTAGTGGGGGAATAGGGAAATCTACCAGAGAAGTGGCTAGGGCTCAGAGTTATCCTAGGGGCAGCTGACGACAGGGGCAGAGCCAAGGGAACTGCTGGATCAGGAGGCCCACGAACAAATCAGGGGCATAGCCGCCTGTCACTTCCCTGCCAGGAAGGAAGCCAGGTATATTACTATAACCAAGGCACACTGGGGTCTTTACTGTATGGAGAACTTGGCTCCTGCCCGCAATCCTACGGCTCTGCGTCACACACAGGAAGTAGGGCCTCTGGGCAACCAGAAATGGGAATGGGACTGAAGGAGATTCAGCCCACAAATATCCGACCACCAGCTTCCACCTCTGCAATCTGCCACCCTGTGTCTGCTCAACGCATCACAGAAACAAGTTTTCAAGGTGAGTATACAGACGGCAGAGAAAAGCTGAACAATGAGGTCAGCATTCAAAAATGGGGTCAAATCGACAGCTGGGAAGGGGTGTAGAGACAGGTAGAATTTAGATCCTGAGCCTTTAATAACCACTACCTTCTCTCAGTGCTCTCTGTTTTTAGACTCTATATGAGAACACCTAGGGCTTCCCTGGTGGCGCCTGCCAATGCAGGGGACACGGGTTCGAGCCCTGGTCTGCGAAGATCCCACATGCCGTGCAGCAACTAAGCGCATGTGCCACAACGACGGAGCCTGCATTCTAGAGCCCGTAGGCCTCAACTACCGAAGCCCACGTGCCTACAGCCCATGCTCCGCAACAAGAGAAGCCACCGCGATGAGATGCCCGCACACCGCAACCGAGAGTAGCCCCCGCTAGCCGCCAACTAGAGAAAGCCCGTGCACAGCAATGAGAGACCCAGTGCGGCCAAAAAAATAAATACGTAGAATAAATAAGTTCAAACAGTAAATAAATACATAAACATAAATTACAAAAAAAAAGAACACCTAATGCAGGTGGGAAGGTGGGAGGGCCACTGTAGAGGTCATCTATGCTACATGTACAAGAACCCCGAGAGCACACCAATCGGTACCACACTTTTCACTGCTGTAGCCGATCGTTCCCCCTGTACTGCCACACTGTAGCACTCCCTTCCCTCATCTACTGCTATAGTCTCTTCGGAAGGTGTTTCAGAACTCTTGTTATGAGAGTGCCAGTTGAACTGTCCTCACTTCCTTCATTTATACCAGGATTGAAGACCTTGTGGTCCGAGATCCTGTCCAGAGAGCAAGCAGGCTAAGACTCTGTCTTTGTTGATGTATTTCATCAGCAAGGGCTCTACCCCCTCTCCTAGTTCATGGTGTGACGTGTTCTTGGCCTCTCGGGAAAGTGGGGAGAATGGAAAGGACCCTATATGAGAATGCTAGGCTTTGTAAAACATTTCAGGTTTTTAAAAATAAGACTCATTTTGTATTGGACTTATAACAGTCCTATGAAATACAAAGCGAGCCGAGAATCAGCGACAGGAAAGGCTCACCAGTAAGAATTACAACAGTCACCGCTTACCTCGTAGCATAGGGCACTGTCCGTGATCCTTAAGAAGAGTTAGTAGAAATGCCTTGCCCATCTTGCCCCTGAACCCCTTGAAAGGTACACGACTGCTGTGTTGGTGTTTAGGGGGAGCATCTCACTTACCAGGGACTGACTTCTCCCTTGATCCCTTTGTAGGGATGGAGACCTCCCCCCTGGTGATGAAAAATTCCCTGGGATTGCAACCTCCAAGCCAGACGTTTTGTGTGACACAAAGTCAAGAACTCCCCAAGTCCTGCAGTAGCAGAAACAGCCACATACTTGAGAGTAACCCACCATCTGAACTTGGGGACATTTCAGTGACAGCTCCAGTCCAGAGTGCCAGGCGTCTCCTGGCCCTGCCTCCAGCTCCAAGCCAGGGACAAATAGAGAGTAAGCACGTGGATGATATCAAAACCAAGCTTTCAAAGCCTCTGGATGCCTACCAGATCCCAACAGAGAACCAAGATCCTCCACTACTCCCTTTAGGAATCCCTGATATTCACCAGCCGCTGGCCTGCACCGATCCCCTCAGCCAAGAGGAGCAGCCTGGTTCTGAAAATGCTGATCTGGGAGAGAACAGCCGGAGTCGTCAGGACCTAGGGACACTTGAAAATGGGATTGAACCTAGCAGTGGTCTTGCAGACATTACTACACTGGCGGAGGATATTCACCTTCCCCAGCTCTTTAATCCTTTGAAAGATCTTGATCAATCCCAAGGTCCCAACGTGATCAAAGCTAAAGACACCAGAGCCATTAAGGTGAATCCGGTGCAGGAAAAGCCAAGTGTCATAAAGGTTCCCTCTGATCAACCCAGGAAGAACAAACAGAAAGCCTCTGAGCCTATCAGTGGCGCTCCCAAGGCCAAAATCCAGCCAAAGAATCCAGAGTGCCTGTTAGGGGGAGAAGTGGTTATATGCCACGCTGCAGTCAGTGACAGGGCTCCTGTGAACACGGCCAAGCACTCTCAAGGCAAACCTCAGAAAGCTGCATCCAGAAAGATCAGCAAAACTAAGAGCCACGGGCAGGAAAAGACCAAAAGGACCAGAGGGAGAAACAAGGCTGAAGAGAACAAGCAGTCAGGGAACAAAGTCAAGGCAGAAGAGAAGCCAGCAATCCCCCACACGAAGCGAAAGGAACACCAAACTGAGCTTCTCCAACAGAGCTTTCAAAAGCCTCGAACCTCCCTTGGCGTGCGCATGCTGGAGTCTGTGAAGGTTCTTCATGCGCTGGGGAAGAAGAATGAGACGAAAACTGGGCTCTCTTCCTGTCGGCTCTTGGGAAAGTCAAGCAACCCCAAAGACCCCCAGCCACCCCCAGCTATCCAGCCATGGCGGCATACCCCACGTGAGGGGAAGGGTCCTGAGAAAACGCAAGTCCAAGCCCAGAAACCAGACAGCAGTGCTGAAACAGAGTGTCCGTCTCCAGCCCAGTATGAGCGGCCTCCTCCTGGGAAGGTCAAGTTGATACCTCTGCCTTTTTCTGCCTGGGACAAGCCTCAAGCTCGACCCGCTCCTCGGAGGCCACAGTCTCTGGCCTCACATCGGCCTGCTGGGGCTTACCGTGCCCAGCCTGGTTCTACTGACTCAGCTCAACCTGCTGCAGCCAATTCATCCCAGCCAGCTCCTGCCTCTTTGCCAGGCCCCGCCAAACCAGCTCAGCCAACTGTGACCAACCCAACCCAACCGGCTTGGCCCAACCATACCCAGCCTCGTGTCCCTCAGTCTGCTGCTCCTAGGCCTGCACCCTCCAAAACTTCATCTGGCGCTCCTCTCCAGCGGGAGCCTGTTCCCCCTGCTGTGAATAAGCGCCAGTCCCCACCCAAGCTCCAAACCCACTTTCTACTCCAAGACTTCAGCAAGCAACGAGTTCCATGGAGGGAACCCAACGTGCCTGAGCCAGTCATGTCAAAGCCCATCGAACAAGAGCAGAGGCCAGAGCGAGAGGCCATGAAGAGGCGGGCTCAACAACAACGGGAGAATGCTGCCAGATACACCTCTTCGGGCAAGCTGCAATTTTTCACCGAGAGGGAAAACGAAATGGAAATTGCCGACTACTACGGATACGTCAAGTGAGAGCTGCTAGGATTCTTGGTGCCACCTTGGCTACCAGCTGTTCTTCCATACACAGGTAAGACAGGTATAGAACTGAATAAGTAAATGGAATACAATTAATAGACGAGTAACAAACCTTTCGAATTTTCAGATGCTGCTAACTGGGGCGTGAGAAAGGAAGGACTGAAAGTTGGATGGGAGAATGAAGGAAAGGGGTAAAAACTGAGCAAAGAGGAAGGAACTTGGCCCAGGGCTAGGAAGGCCAAAAGAGACGTATGGATTTAGGAAAGGAAGCAGGAGCGAGGATGAAACGGCAGAAGTAAAAAGCAGGGTCAGAGGTCTGGGTTGAAAGAACACAATTGGAGTAGAGTTGAAGGTGACAGAAGATGAGTCTAGGTTTACTAGGAGAAATAGAAAAAGTCTCTCGGGGACGCTGGCCTTAAGTCTCACAACCACCAGATAGGTATTTCAGAAAACAAGAGGTTCAGGACACATCTCTGAAAGGTCTGAGTTGCCTTATTCAGGTGTGACTGTAGTGGGGGAATAGGGAAATCTACCAGAGAAGTGGCTAGGGCTCAGAGTTATCCTAGGGGCAGCTGACGACAGGGGCAGAGCCAAGGGAACTGCTGGATCAGGAGGCCCACGAACAAAGCAGGGGCATAGCCGCCTGTCACTTCCCTGCCAGGAAGGAAGCCAGGTATATTACTGTAACCAAGGCACACTGGGGTCTTTACTGTATGGAGAACTTGGCTCCTGCCCGCAATCCTACGGCTCGGCGTCACACACAGGAAGTAGGGCCTCTGGGCAACCAGAAATGGGAATGGGACTGAAGGAGATTCAGCCCACAAATATCCGACCACCAGCTTCCACCTCTGCAGTCTGCCACCCTGTGTCTGCTCAACGCATCACAGAAACAAGTTTTCAAGGTGAGTATACAGACGGCAGAGAAAAGTTGAACAATGAGGTCAGCATTCAAAAATGGGGTCAAATCGACAGCTGGGAAGGGGTGTAGAGACAGGTAGAATTTAGATCCTGAGCCTTTAATAACCACTACCTTCTCTCAGTGCTCTCTGTTTTTAGACTCTATATGAGAACACCTAGGGCTTCCCTGGTGGCGCCTGCCAATGCAGGGGACACGGGTTCGAGCCCTGGTCTGCGAAGATCCCACATGCCGTGCAGCAACTAAGCGCATGTGCCACGACGACGGAGCCTGCATTCTAGAGCCCGTGAGCCTCAACTACCGAAGCCCACGTGCCTACAGCCCATGCTCCGCAACAAGAGAAGCCACCGCGATGAGATGCCCGCACACCGCAACCGAGAGTAGCCCCCGCTAGCCGCCAACTAGAGAAAGCCCGTGCACAGCAATGAGAGACCCAGTGCGGCCAAAAAAATAAATACGTAGAATAAATAAGTTCAAACAGTAAATAAATACATAAACATAAATTACAAAAAAAAAGAACACCTAATGCAGGTGGGAAGGTGGGAGGGCCACTGTAGAGGTCATCTATGCTACATGTACAAGAACCCCGAGAGCACACCAATCGGTACCACACTTTTCACTGCTGTAGCCGATCGTTCCCCCTGTACTGCCACACTGTAGCACTCCCTTCCCTCATCTACTGCTATAGTCTCTTCGGAAGGTGTTTCAGAACTCTTGTTATGAGAGTGCCAGTTGAACTGTCCTCACTTCCTTCATTTATACCAGGATTGAAGACCTTGTGGTCCGAGATCCTGTCCAGAGAGCAAGCAGGCTAAGGCTCTGTCTTTGTTGATGTATTTCATCAGCAAGGGCTCTACCCCCTCTCCTAGTTCATGGTGTGACGTGTTCTTGGCCTCTCGGGAAAGTGGGGAGAATGGAAAGGACCCTATATGAGAATGCTAGGCTCTGTAAAACATTTCAGGTTTTTAAAAATAAGACTCATTTTGTATTGGACTGACAACAGTCCTATGAAATACAAAGAAAGCCGAGAATCAGTGACAGGAAAGGATCACCAGTAAGAACTACAGCAGTCACCGCTTACCTCGTAGCATAGGGCACTGTCCGTGATCCTTAAGAAGAGTTAGTAGAAATGCCTTGCCCATCTTGCCCCTGAACCCCTTGAAAGGTACACGACTGCTGTGTTGGTGTTTAGGGGGAGCATCTCACTTACCAGGGACTGACTTCTCCCTTGATTCCTCTGTAGTGATGGAGACTTCCCCGCTGATGAAAAATTCCCTGGGATTGCAACCTCCAAGCCAGACAGCTTTCCTATGGAATGACAGAGAACTTGTCAAGGTGAAACACCAGTCTGCGGGAGAAAGGGAGGAAGAGAATGATGGAAATCGTTTCTGGGAAACTATTCTTACATTATGTGTTGTTTGTTCCCGGTAAATAAACTGAAATCTTCTTAACAGTAAAACAAAATCTAAACCACTAAAGCCAACAATACAGGAGTATAACGTTCGACAAAAATTTCTTTGGCTGCGCAGCATGTGGGATCTTAGCTCCCCAACCAGGGATTGAACCCACGCCTGCTGCATTGGAAGCGCAGAGTCTTCACCACGGGACCACCGGGGAAGTCCCAGGACTATCACTTTTAAAGGAGAAGGTACAAACCCCTCGGTTCTATGAACTGGAGATTTTTAGTAAGAAGTCAATATATTTGTTGTTAGGCACATTTTATGTTAGGCTGTCTCCCTGCACAGGATGCAGGCGCCTTGAGAATGGAAGTCATATCCCTCTATAGTACGTCCCTCTTCTTTCTGCTTTGCAGTTTGCTGCTCCACTTGTTCAACCCCACCTAGTAATAACCTATACTTCCCTTGTTCCTGTTTTCCCATCTGGAAAACAGACAAAAGGCAACCAAACAACGCAAAGGTCTCAACAAATAAGGGATATCCAAAACCAGAGATGGCCAGAACTTCTGTACCCCTGATGAAATAGTCCTCATACAAAACCTGATAATCAAATTCCTTAATGCTAGGAATCACAGTGAAAAATAGTATCTGAACTGACTTCTGTCAGATGAGTGAGAACTAAGGTTAATTCAGTGTATCTGAAGCATAGAAAGTGAGGGCAAAAGTGGCACAAGATGGGGCTAGAGAAGCAGAGAGGATTCTAGACCACGCAGAGTCTTAAAGGCCAACAGTGTGTTTTCTATTCTCAAAACAATGCTTGTGAGCGATGTTTATGAGCAACGTTCCAACTTGCTTTGAAGGTTTCTTGTGTGAAGAGTGGATTGGAAGGAAACAAGATATATGGACACTAGTTAGGACCTAATCGCAACAGACAGGCAAGTTCAGTATTAGGAAGTTGAGGAAGAGCTGGCTGACAGATTCCAAAGAAATTCAGGAGATGAACTGAAGCGGGCTTAATGGGGTAGGAGATGGAGGAAAGGAAGGTCTTAGGGAATTCAAGGGTTTACTGCACACATGAGCAAAGTCTCAAAATTAATCATTTGAACGTACAGAGGCGGATCTCCCAAATGACACCGGTTAGGAAGCAACGGTACGCCCTTTAGAATTCCTAGAGACAACACAAATCAACTGTTTCGATGGAAAATTCGGCGGGACTCTTGATTTCCATGGGAATACAGAGAAAAGAGACACTGATCTGGCTTGCAGGTATATTTAGGAAGTTGTTAGCCGGACATCACCTACTAGTATCATGTAAGTAGGCCGTCCGAAGTAGGAAGCTTAGGGGAAAAACCTGGAGGAAAACTTAAAAGCTTAAGCCACACCTCTACACTACACCACCTTTCACAATTTCTTCTCAGATAAGCATCATCCCCATCAGTGAAGAAACTCGTACCTCATAATAGGAAAAACAGGCCTAAAGATTCAATGTGTGTCTTGGGAGGTCCCATCTATGCGATATCTTCCTGGGACCAGAAAAGGCCCCAGGAAGATCAATCTCTGCACCCCTGAAAGCTTACCACCAAGGAAAATGACTAGGTCCATAGATTTCCTCCCTCAAACCAGCTTACCTCACACATAGATCATTAGCAACTCCGCCCTTACTCACATTATCACAGTCACAAGAGTGGTTAGGGAGAAAAGCACTAACCAGGGGAACTAAAACAGAGGCAATCCAGGCCAAGCTGGGCTGGTGGCAGATATCTTGCTCCTTACGCTCGGGTGCATAATGCGACTCACCACAGTGCCTTTTTCACAGACCCTTTTGAACGTTTCTCCACAGAATCCAACAGCTCAAGTCAGTTCATGACGCTTCAAGGTCAACAATCGTCAAGAGAAAAACATGCAATATGTCTTACAATGTTGGATTCCTTACAAACAGGACAAGGAGATAACCATGTAGACAAAACCAGAGCATTTGAAAACATCTGTATTCTACAAACACACCAGTGAATGCTATAAATAAGGTACTATGACATAAAACAAAATGAAAACTAGATGTGAGACTGTTCTCTTCAGTGTACAGACTTCATGGCAGTTGCTGCACACTATCTAGCTACTTAGATCTTTAACTCTCTGTTCTGTTAATACCAAATGAGGCCCAAGTGTGTCAACCTGTTTCCCACAGAAACCAAAAAGTCTACATGCATCTCTTTTCTCCTGTGCCCTTTCACCTTACCTGCTCCCAATTCTCCACCAACGTCCTCCTCTTTCTCTAATTATTCTCCTCTTCATTTTGCTTGGCCTTGCCCCCAAGCATGCAAGACAGAGAGTCCTAGAGGTCCAAGATTCTAGAGTGGCTGTTTGCAAGGCGGAGGAGATTACAGTAACTGCCACACTGTATATACTTCTGTGCAAAGAAAAAGGGACAGTGTTCAGAATGTCTCTCACATATAACAAGAGCTGGAGATGGCAGGATACCTGTGTGGCCCAAGGAACTAGAGCTAGCAAATTATGGGCCAAACGATTGCAACCAAAGGCTGGAAGAGGAAAGGTCTGCAACCAGCTCTGTCTCCTAGCTCTCTGGTATTTGCTGCCAACGGGCAGAGTCTATTTCGTGAAGCATCAAGCACTGAAAAGAAGACTCCTGCTGCTGGAAGTTGACAGGAAGTAACGTCCAATGCAAGATCAAGGCTTGTCCTCGAAGCAATGCCCATAATGGAAGAAAAAAAAAAAAAGAGAAAGCGGAAGAGAAACGTTAAGTCGCAAGTCCAACCTGGCCCCCAGCCTAGCCCAGCCCAAGGAAGGTAGGAGTCAAGGAGAAGAAACTAAAAGAGAAGAGCCTTGGACCACAACATTCTCCACAAGGTACACTCAACAAACTTCACCCTACTCTTGAACCAAGTTACAAAGAGAGCTTCTTAATCCCTACTTTGGCTCCTTAAAAGCTGCTATCAGTTCACTCATTAGACACATCTGATTTCAGAACAACTGTAATAGTTCAAACTAGATGGCTCTTTCCTTCCTAAGGATTATTAATTAAATAAGATCTATATAGCTCTAAGTATATGATACATAAAATAGAATACTCTGTAGAATATAAGTAACTCTTAGTTCAGTGTATTAATGAACGTCTGTAAGAAATGTGGCAATGATTTCCCTAATGGAAGAGCCTGGGGGAGGTAAATCTGTCTTCTAGGATTTCCTCCCCAGAGCTCAGAAACTCAGGTGTTGTTTTAGCTCTCCTACACTCTCTTCACCCAAGCCCGCCTTCCTGTTGGGGATCGGACCTCCCTATTGGCTCTCTCATACCTTTCAACTGCCTGCTTTGTGACATCACTCTCCTCCCAAACCTACTACCACTTGGTAGAGCCTTGGGGTTTCCGTGGAGCTGTTTGGACCAGTAACCAGTGACCTCTGTACTGGACACGTGCGCCGTTCAGCTGCAGCCACTCAGACATCCTCTAGTGTTGTCTCCTCATCCCTTGTACCTGCAGTGGATGCTTCCTCTTCTCTGACCATGTCAGGTAAGAAAAGAAACTTTGGAAAGTTTTGCGTTCGATTTCTTTTGCCCCTAAATTGAGTAGGAGATTCAAAATAGCATGGAATAATGAGGGAAAGTATTGAACTACAAGTCTGGAGACCTAATTTCACTTTTGACTTTGACGTTTACTATCTGTGTGACTTTGGACAAATCACTGGCTGTCTCACAAAGCCTGTTGCTTTCCTTAACTGTTACGTTAGGATACCACGTTGGGTTGATCACTCTGATCCCCTTCTTTTCCAGTATTGAGCCTTAAAGGGTACCCATGTAGAAAACGAAATCAGACACTTCTCAAGAGTGTTTCAACAGAAACATAGAAAAGCCAGGGGACATAGAAAACTAGCAATATATACCAAGATGTTTCATCTCTAATGGTCTCCCTCCACTAGGATTTCGACTAGTTGAAAAGAGAGAATAGGGAGAGAGGATGGAGAGTACTGGGCTCTACAGGGAGGCACAGAGTCGAGCGTAAGGAAGTTTAGGATGGTTTTCATTAGCACAGGCCAACAGGCACCAAGAGATGGGAGACAATGTAAGAATGAAGAGGGAAAGCATAGAGGAGCTCTCAAGAAAAACGGAGTTTGCAATGGAATGCTGATGGGAACCAAAGATTTTCAATTAAAGCAGAAACAGCACAGAGGGAAACCTGCTCAGAGCAGGGCAAAACCAAGTTGATGGTAGCAAACCCTTACATTAACAGACTAAGAAGGAAAGTAAGGCCAGAACAGGGGATCACCGGGAAAGGCAGCTTATCAGAAAAGTCATACTCCGTTTTCTTTCTTTTATTGCCTCTCTGAATACAGTTGGCCACTTGACAGTTTTGAATATAAACATTTTAGAAATACGTTTTAGAAATGATGCCTCCTATAAACAAGCAACCACAGTGGTTATCTAGGGGGCTGCTTTTCAGTGTTTTATTCTTTCTAATTTTTAAACTAGGTAGACATTTCACCAATTCAACATTTTAAGTGATATCTTCTAAATTGAATCAGAAGGACTATTTTCCTTGGTGTGATATGTAGGTTCTAAGGCAAGGCTGCTTTTCATTTTTACAGTTATTTCCTTCCTAACACAGAGAGCACATTGATCAACAGCCATCGTTCGCTTGCAGATCTTAGCTACCGAAGAAGAAGAAGAAGAAGAAAAAGTCAAGCCCCACATCTCTAATTCCCCCCACTTAGGGAATTCCCTGGCGGTCCAGTGCTTAGGACTCGGTGCTTTCACGGCCAGGGCCACGCGGCGCGGCCAAAGAAACAAAACAAACAAACATCCACGTTTATCGAAAACCATATTGTGGAGTCCTGTGGATTTTCTTACATTCGAAAATCTTTTTTAATTGGATTCTAGGCATGATGGTTTTTTGAGGTTTTGGGATGCCATCTTCTTGGATGCTGAAGATGATTCTAATCTAAGTTCTAGGATAAATCCAAAAACCTTCCTGATACATTTTAAGCTTCCTTTCTGCTTATTATATAAGCTATATTCATTGAAATATATATTTCTCCTAGGCTTAATACCTCTTACTTGCTGGGTAAAAATATGAAGGAGCACAATAATGAAACTCTTTTACACTTATTATTTTGCTGTCTGCTTCGTACCGGTTTTCATTGAAATACTTGTCTATATGTGTTGTGGCTACCTATACATGCACATTTATTGCATTCTGTTGCTTGTTATGCATTTTTTACTGACATACCTTCTCTGTCTGTATGCATTGGCTAGGAATTCATTCACCTCTATCACCTCCATCGTGTTTTCTGGTTAATAGTATTCACTAAAATAGAGTGGGCAAAATTCACTTTCATAATATTGCATGGATGGTACAGAATGCCATTTGTTAGTAAATTCATTAGGCTTCGATACTTGCCACATACCCCAGTTTTCATTAATATCTATGGATTTCTTTTTCGTTAACGTAATATGCTTGTCATGATTTTTCTTTGTCTTTCTAGAACTTATTGTATCTTCCTCCATATAAATCATACGCAACAGATCAGCTTATTCATCTATTAATTATTACTGCTATTATTATTGGTGGTGGTGTTATAACCACTTTATAGATGAGTAATCTGAAGTAATCAGATAACTTTTCCCTTTCCAAAAGCACTTAAGAAATCCACTTTCGGGTAATCATTTTGAGGTAGGATGAGAAACCAGGCTTGAAGAGGGCAAAAATGACTCTTTCAATTCACCAGTTGGACTGAGCTGTACGTCACCTCTAGGTAATAGCGTGGGAACTGCACAAGCAAAGGGAGACACTGAAGACGACAATGGTAATAGCCGTACTGTTTTCTAATGGACAAAAAAAATGCCTATATTATAAGTTCTATTTCTCCTGCTTTCTGGCAGTATCATGCTCAGAGTGGAGTCCTGGCAAGGAAGTCAGGATACTTAGGTTCTGAAACCTGGTAATGATACTAACATAATGAGAGAACTTGAACAAGTCAACCCGACCTCTCTGAGCCTCAGTTTCCTTACTCACGAAATGAGACTGAGAACATCGAAGTTCTCTAAGGGCCTCCTAGTTCTAAAATGCTTCCAGTCTAGGAAATAGCATAGAAGTCAATACGAGTGCAGGCCGAAGGGAAAGACAGGGCAGGGAGAAGGTTGCTTCCAGCCTAGAGAACAATCTCTGAACCACACCACTTGGCTCTTCTGCCCGTCTGTGCCCAAGATGGGAGCACAGGCAGTTAATAGAGAAGAGTGGAAAACTGCTCAGTCCTTACAGCCATCATCAACTGTCTGATTTTGGGTTTCTCAGGAAGTAGTGATAGTAGAGGTGTCCTGATAGCAAGAACCTTCAGATGATGCCGTTCCTCAAACGTAGTGAGAATTTCTCAACCTCCCTGAGTTTTTCATGACCCTCTTGTTCTTACAGAAAATTTCCAACATCCATCTCTACTTGGAACTCTAAATTCTCTGCAGCATTCTCCTCCTGTGGTGAGCAATGCAACTTCCCTAACACGAAGTGTCTGCAACTTCTCCAGAGTCTCTGCCCCTGCCGTCAGTTCGGCATCGGCTACTGGTACCCCTTTCCAGACACTCATGGGTAGTGCCTACCTTTACCAACATTCTAGCACGACTATGTTATCTGGAGTTACTGACCACAGCCAGATCTCCACTTCAGCTGCTTCCTATCCAGGTGTTCTTGAGTGGGACATCACAGCAAGCACTGAAAAGAATTCTTCTTCACTCGGAGACTTTACTCTGGCACTCACTGACCGCCACACAGCTGCCTCCTCCATGTTTCTGGCAGCCCAGGATGATAAAACTTCAGACGCCAAGAACATGGTCCCTCTACATCCATCGCTTTCTGCCAGCCTTGCTCAGGGAACACCATCTCAGATTCCAAATCAGGGGCAGAGCCGCCTGTCACTTCCCTGCCAGGAAGGGAGCCAGGTATATTCCTATAACCAAGGCACACTGGGGTCTTTACTGTATGGAGAACTTGGCTCCTGCCCGCAATCCTACGGCTCGGCGTCATACACAGGAAGTCGGGCCTCTGGGCAACCAGAAATGGGAATGGGACTGAAGGAGATTCAGCCCACAAATATCCGACCACCAGCTTCCACCTCTGCAGTCTGCCACCCTGTGTCTGCTCAACGCATCACAGAAACAAGTTTTCAAGGTGAGTATAACAAACGCCAGAGAAAGTTGAAGAATGAGGTCGGCATTCAAAAATGGGGTCAAATCGACAGCTGGGAAGGGGTGTAGAGGCAGGTAGAATTTAGATCCTGAGCCTTTAATAACCACTACCTTCGCTCAGTGCCCTCTGTTTTTAGACTCTCTATGAGAACACCTAGGGCTTCCCTGGTGGCGCCGTGGTTAAGAATCCGCCTGCCAATGCAATGCGGGGGACACGGGTTCGAGCCCTGGTCTGCGAAGATCCCACATGCCGTGCAGCAACTAAGCGCATGTGCCACAACGACGGAGCCTGCATTCTAGAGCCCGTGAGCCTCAACTACCGAAGCCCACGTGCCTACAGCCCATGCTCCGCAACAAGAGAAGCCACCGCGATGAGAAGCCCGCACACCGCAACCAAGAGTAGCCCCCGCTAGCCGCCAACTAGAGAAAGCCCGTGCACAGCAATGAGAGACCCAGTGCAGCCAAAAAAATAAATACGTAGAATAAATAAGTTCAAACAGTAAATAAATACATAAACATAAATTACAAAAAAAAAGAACACCTAATGCAGGTGGGACGGTGGGAGGGCCACTGTAGAGGTCATCTATGCTACATGTACAAGAACCCCGAGAGCACACCAATCGGTACCACACTTTTCACTGCTGTAGCCGATCGTTCCCCCTGTACTGCCACACTGTAGCACTCCCTTCCCTCATCTACTGCTATAGTCTCTTCGGAAGGTGTTTCAGAACTCTTGTTATGAGAGTGCCAGTTGAACTGTCCTCACTTCCTTCATTTATACCAGGATTGAAGACCTTGTGGTCCGAGATCCTGTCCAGAGAGCAAGCAGGCTAAGACTCTGTCTTTGTTGATGTATTTCATCAGCAAGGGCTCTACCCCCTCTCCTAGTTCATGGTGTGACGTGTTCTTGGCCTCTCGGGAAAGTGGGGAGAATGGAAAGGACCCTATATGAGAATGCTAGGCTTTGTAAAACATTTCAGGTTTTTAAAAATAAGACTCATTTTGTATTGGACTTATAACAGTCCTATGAAATACAAAGCGAGCCGAGAATCAGCGACAGGAAAGGCTCACCAGTAAGAATTACAACAGTCACCGCTTACCTCGTAGCATAGGGCACCGTCCGTGATCCTTAAGAAGAGTTAGTAGAAATGCCTTGCCCATCTTGCCCCTGAACCCCTTGAAAGGTACACGACTGCTGTGTTGGTGTTTAGGGGGAGCATCTCACTTACCAGGGACTGACTTCTCCCTTGATCCCTTTGTAGGGATGGAGACCTCCCCCCTGGTGATGAAAAATTCCCTGGGATTGCAACCTCCAAGCCAGACGTTTTGTGTGACACAAAGTCAAGAACTCCCCAAGTCCTGCAGTAGCAGAAACAGCCACATACTTGAGAGTAACCCACCATCTGAACTTGGGGACATTTCAGTGACAGCTCCAGTCCAGAGTGCCAGGCGTCTCCTGGCCCTGCCTCCAGCTCCAAGCCAGGGACAAATAGAGAGTAAGCACGTGGATGATATCAAAACCAAGCTTTCAAAGCCTCTGGATGCCTACCAGATCCCAACAGAGAACCAAGATCCTCCACTACTCCCTTTAGGAATCCCTGATATTCACCAGCCGCTGGCCTGCACCGATCCCCTCAGCCAAGAGGAGCAGCCTGGTTCTGAAAATGCTGATCTGGGAGAGAACAGCCGGAGTCGTCAGGACCTAGGGACACTTGAAAATGGGATTGAACCTAGCAGTGGTCTTGCAGACATTACTACACTGGCGGAGGATATTCACCTTCCCCAGCTCTTTAATCCTTTGAAAGATCTTGATCAATCCCAAGGTCCCAACGTGATCAAAGCTAAAGACACCAGAGCCATTAAGGTGAATCCGGTGCAGGAAAAGCCAAGTGTCATAAAGGTTCCCTCTGATCAACCCAGGAAGAACAAACAGAAAGCCTCTGAGCCTATCAGTGGCGCTCCCAAGGCCAAAATCCAGCCAAAGAATCCAGAGTGCCTGTTAGGGGGAGAAGTGGTTATATGCCACGCTGCAGTCAGTGACAGGGCTCCTGTGAACACGGCCAAGCACTCTCAAGGCAAACCTCAGAAAGCTGCATCCAGAAAGATCAGCAAAACTAAGAGCCACGGGCAGGAAAAGACCAAAAGGACCAGAGGGAGAAACAAGGCTGAGGAGAACAAGCAGTCAGGGAACAAAGTCAAGGCAGAAGAGAAGCCAGCAATCCCCCACACGAAGCGAAAGGAACACCAAACTGAGCTTCTCCAACAGAGCTTTCAAAAGCCTCGAACCTCCCTTGGCGTGCGCATGCTGGAGTCTGTGAAGGTTCTTCATGCGCTGGGGAAGAAGAATGAGACGAAAACTGGGCTCTCTTCCTGTCGGCTCTTGGGAAAGTCAAGCAACCCCAAAGACCCCCAGCCACCCCCAGCTATCCAGCCATGGCGGCATACCCCACGTGAGGGGAAGGGTCCTGAGAAAACGCAAGTCCAAGCCCAGAAACCAGACAGCAGTGCTGAAACAGAGTGTCCGTCTCCAGCCCAGTATGAGCGGCCTCCTCCTGGGAAGGTCAAGTTGATACCTCTGCCTTTTTCTGCCTGGGACAAGCCTCAAGCTCGACCCGCTCCTCGGAGGCCACAGTCTCTGGCCTCACATCGGCCTGCTGGGGCTTACCGTGCCCAGCCTGGTTCTACTGACTCAGCTCAACCTGCTGCAGCCAATTCATCCCACCAGCCAGCTCCTGCCTCTTTGCCAGGCCCCGCCAAACCAGCTCAGCCAACTGTGACCAACCCAACCCAACCGGCTTGGCCCAACCATACCCAGCCTCGTGTCCCTCAGTCTGCTGCTCCTAGGCCTGCACCCTCCAAAACTTCATCTGGCGCTCCTCTCCAGCGGGAGCCTGTTCCCCCTGCTGTGAATAAGCGCCAGTCCCCACCCAAGCTCCAAACCCAATTTCTACTCCAAGACTTCAGCAAGCAACGAGTTCCATGGAGGGAACCCAACGTGCCTGAGCCAGTCATGTCAAAGCCCATCGAACAAGAGCAGAGGCCAGAGCGAGAGGCCATGAAGAGGCGGGCTCAACAACAACGGGAGAATGCTGCCAGATACACCTCTTCGGGCAAGCTGCAATTTTTCACCGAGAGGGAAAACGAAATGGAAATTGCCGACTACTACGGATACGTCAAGTGAGAGCTGCTAGGATTCTTGGTGCCACCTTGGCTACCAGCTGTTCTTCCATACACAGGTAAGACAGGTATAGAACTGAATAAGTAAATGGAATACAATTAATAGACGAGTAACAAACCTTTCGAATTTTCAGATGCTGCTAACTGGGGCGTGAGAAAGGAAGGACTGAAAGTTGGATGGGAGAATGAAGGAAAGGGGTAAAAACTGAGCAAAGAGGAAGGAACTTGGCCCAGGGCTAGGAAGGCCAAAAGAGACGTATGGATTTAGGAAAGGAAGCAGGAGCGAGGATGAAACGGCAGAAGTAAAAAGCAGGGTCAGAGGTCTGGGTTGAAAGAACACAATTGGAGTAGAGTTGAAGGTGACAGAAGATGAGTCTAGGTTTACTAGGAGAAATAGAAAAAGTCTCTCGGGGACGCTGGCCTTAAGTCTCACAACCACCAGATAGGTATTTCAGAAAACAAGAGGTTCAGGACACATCTCTGAAAGGTCTGAGTTGCCTTATTCAGGTGTGACTGTAGTGGGGGAATAGGGAAATCTACCAGAGAAGTGGCTAGGGCTCAGAGTTATCCTAGGGGCAGCTGACGACAGGGGCAGAGCCAAGGGAACTGCTGGATCAGGAGGCCCACGAACAAAGCAGGGGCATAGCCGCCTGTCACTTCCCTGCCAGGAAGGAAGCCAGGTATATTACTATAACCAAGGCACACTGGGGTCTTTACTGTATGGAGAACTTGGCTCCTGCCCGCAATCCTACGGCTCTGCGTCACACACAGGAAGTAGGGCCTCTGGGCAACCAGAAATGGGAATGGGACTGAAGGAGATTCAGCCCACAAATATCCGACCACCAGCTTCCACCTCTGCAATCTGCCACCCTGTGTCTGCTCAACGCATCACAGAAACAAGTTTTCAAGGTGAGTATACAGACGGCAGAGAAAAGTTGAACAATGAGGTCAGCATTCAAAAATGGGGTCAAATCGACAGCTGGGAAGGGGTGTAGAGACAGGTAGAATTTAGATCCTGAGCCTTTAATAACCACTACCTTCTCTCAGTGCTCTCTGTTTTTAGACTCTATATGAGAACACCTAGGGCTTCCCTGGTGGCGCCTGCCAATGCAGGGGACACGGGTTCGAGCCCTGGTCTGCGAAGATCCCACATGCCGTGCAGCAACTAAGCGCATGTGCCACAACGACGGAGCCTGCATTCTAGAGCCCGTAGGCCTCAACTACCGAAGCCCACGTGCCTACAGCCCATGCTCCGCAACAAGAGAAGCCACCGCGATGAGATGCCCGCACACCGCAACCGAGAGTAGCCCCCGCTAGCCGCCAACTCGAGAAAGCCCGTGCACAGCAATGAGAGACCCAGTGCGGCCAAAAAAATAAATACGTAGAATAAATAAGTTCAAACAGTAAATAAATACATAAACATAAATTACAAAAAAAAAGAACACCTAATGCAGGTGGGAAGGTGGGAGGGCCACTGTAGAGGTCATCTATGCTACATGTACAAGAACCCCGAGAGCACACCAATCGGTACCACACTTTTCACTGCTGTAGCCGATCGTAACCCCTGTACTGCCACACTGTAGCACTCCCTTCCCTCATCTACTGCTATAGTCTCTTTGGAAGGTGTTTCAGAACTCTTGTTATGAGAGTGCCAGTTGAACTGTCCTCACTTCCTTCATTTATACCAGGATTGAAGACCTTGTGGTCCGAGATCCTGTCCAGAGAGCAAGCAGGCTAAGGCTCTGTCTTTGTTGATGTATTTCATCAGAAAGGGCTCTACCCCCTCTCCTAGTTCATGGTGTGACGTGTTCTTGGCCTCTCGGGAAAGTGGGGAGAATGGAAAGGACCCTATATGAGAATGCTAGGCTCTGTAAAACATTTCAGGTTTTTAAAAATAAGACTCATTTTGTATTGGACTGACAACAGTCCTATGAAATACAAAGAAAGCCGAGAATCAGTGACAGGAAAGGATCACCAGTAAGAACTACAGCAGTCACCGCTTACCTCGTAGCATAGGGCACTGTCCGTGATCCTTAAGAAGAGTTAGTAGAAATGCCTTGCCCATCTTGCCCCTGAACCCCTTGAAAGGTACACGACTGCTGTGTTGGTGTTTAGGGGGAGCATCTCACTTACCAGGGACTGACTTCTCCCTTGATTCCTCTGTAGTGATGGAGACTTCCCCGCTGATGAAAAATTCCCTGGGATTGCAACCTCCAAGCCAGACAGCTTTCCTATGGAATGACAGAGAACTTGTCAAGGTGAAACACCAGTCTGCGGGAGAAAGGGAGGAAGAGAATGATGGAAATCGTTTCTGGGAAACTATTCTTACATTATGTGTTGTTTGTTCCCGGTAAATAAACTGAAATCTTCTTAACAGTAAAACAAAATCTAAACCACTAAAGCCAACAATACAGGAGTATAACGTTCGAAAAAAATTTCTTTGGCTGCGCAGCATGTGGGATCTTAGCTCCCCAACCAGGGATTGAACCCACGCCTGCTGCATTGGAAGCGCAGAGTCTTCACCACGGGACCACCGGGGAAGTCCCAGGACTATCACTTTTAAAGGAGAAGGTACAAACCCCTCGGTTCTATGAACTGGAGATTTTTAGTAAGAAGTCAATATATTTGTTGTTAGGCACATTTTATGTTAGGCTGTCTCCCTGCACAGGATGCAGGCGCCTTGAGAATGGAAGTCATATCCCTCTATAGTACGTCCCTCTTCTTTCTGCTTTGCAGTTTGCTGCTCCACTTGTTCAACCCCACCTAGTAATAACCTATACTTCCCTTGTTCCTGTTTTCCCATCTGGAAAACAGACAAAAGGCAACCAAACAACGCAAAGGTCTCAACAAATAAGGGATATCCAAAACCAGAGATGGCCAGAACTTCTGTACCCCTGATGAAATAGTCCTCATACAAAACCTGATAATCAAATTCCTTAATGCTAGGAATCACAGTGAAAAATAGTATCTGAACTGACTTCTGTCAGATGAGTGAGAACTAAGGTTAATTCAGTGTATCTGAAGCATAGAAAGTGAGGGCAAAAGTGGCACAAGATGGGGCTAGAGAAGCAGAGAGGATTCTAGACCACGCAGAGTCTTAAAGGCCAACAGTGTGTTTTCTATTCTCAAAACAATGCTTGTGAGCGATGTTTATGAGCAACGTTCCAACTTGCTTTGAAGGTTTCTTGTGTGAAGAGTGGATTGGAAGGAAACAAGATATATGGACACTAGTTAGGACCTAATCGCAACAGACAGGCAAGTTCAGTATTAGGAAGTTGAGGAAGAGCTGGCTGACAGATTCCAAAGAAATTCAGGAGATGAACTGAAGCGGGCTTAATGGGGTAGGAGATGGAGGAAAGGAAGGTCTTAGGGAATTCAAGGGTTTACTGCACACATGAGCAAAGTCTCAAAATTAATCATTTGAACGTACAGAGGCGGATCTCCCAAATGACACCGGTTAGGAAGCAACGGTACGCCCTTTAGAATTCCTAGAGACAACACAAATCAACTGTTTCGATGGAAAATTCGGCGGGACTCTTGATTTCCATGGGAATACAGAGAAAAGAGACACTGATCTGGCTTGCAGGTATATTTAGGAAGTTGTTAGCCGGACATCACCTACTAGTATCATGTAAGTAGGCCGTCCGAAGTAGGAAGCTTAGGGGAAAAACCTGGAGGAAAACTTAAAAGCTTAAGCCACACCTCTACACTACACCACCTTTCACAATTTCTTCTCAGATAAGCATCATCCCCATCAGTGAAGAAACTCGTACCTCATAATAGGAAAAACAGGCCTAAAGATTCAATGTGTGTCTTGGGAGGTCCCATCTATGCGATATCTTCCTGGGACCAGAAAAGGCCCCAGGAAGATCAATCTCTGCACCCCTGAAAGCTTACCACCAAGGAAAATGACTAGGTCCATAGATTTCCTCCCTCAAACCAGCTTACCTCACACATAGATCATTAGCAACTCCGCCCTTACTCACATTATCACAGTCACAAGAGTGGTTAGGGAGAAAAGCACTAACCAGGGGAACTAAAACAGAGGCAATCCAGGCCAAGCTGGGCTGGTGGCAGATATCTTGCTCCTTACGCTCGGGTGCATAATGCGACTCACCACAGTGCCTTTTTCACAGACCCTTTTGAACGTTTCTCCACAGAATCCAACAGCTCAAGTCAGTTCATGACGCTTCAAGGTCAACAATCGTCAAGAGAAAAACATGCAATATGTCTTACAATGTTGGATTCCTTACAAACAGGACAAGGAGATAACCATGTAGACAAAACCAGAGCATTTGAAAACATCTGTATTCTACAAACACACCAGTGAATGCTATAAATAAGGTACTATGACATAAAACAAAATGAAAACTAGATGTGAGACTGTTCTCTTCAGTGTACAGACTTCATGGCAGTTGCTGCACACTATCTAGCTACTTAGATCTTTAACTCTCTGTTCTGTTAATACCAAATGAGGCCCAAGTGTGTCAACCTGTTTCCCACAGAAACCAAAAAGTCTACATGCATCTCTTTTCTCCTGTGCCCTTTCACCTTACCTGCTCCCAATTCTCCACCAACGTCCTCCTCTTTCTCTAATTATTCTCCTCTTCATTTTGCTTGGCCTTGCCCCCAAGCATGCAAGACAGAGAGTCCTAGAGGTCCAAGATTCTAGAGTGGCTGTTTGCAAGGCGGAGGAGATTACAGTAACTGCCACACTGTATATACTTCTGTGCAAAGAAAAAGGGACAGTGTTCAGAATGTCTCTCACATATAACAAGAGCTGGAGATGGCAGGATACCTGTGTGGCCCAAGGAACTAGAGCTAGCAAATTATGGGCCAAACGATTGCAACCAAAGGCTGGAAGAGGAAAGGTCTGCAACCAGCTCTGTCTCCTAGCTCTCTGGTATTTGCTGCCAACGGGCAGAGTCTATTTCGTGAAGCATCAAGCACTGAAAAGAAGACTCCTGCTGCTGGAAGTTGACAGGAAGTAACGTCCAATGCAAGATCAAGGCTTGTCCTCGAAGCAATGCCCATAATGGAAGAAAAAAAAAAAGAGGAAGCGGAAGAGAAATGTTAAGTCGCAAGTCCAACCTGGCCCCCAGCCTAGCCCAGCCCAAGGAAGGTAGGAGTCAAGGAGAAGAAACTAAAAGAGAAGAGCCTTGGACCACAACATTCTCCACAAGGTACACTCAACAAACTTCACCCTACTCTTGAACCAAGTTACAAAGAGAGCTTCTTAATCCCTACTTTGGCTCCTTAAAAGCTGCTATCAGTTCACTCATTAGACACATCTGATTTCAGAACAACTGTAATAGTTCAAACTAGATGGCTCTTTCCTTCCTAAGGATTATTAATTAAATAAGATCTATATAGCTCTAAGTATATGATACATAAAATAGAATACTCTGTAGAATATAAGTAACTCTTAGTTCAGTGTATTAATGAACGTCTGTAAGAAATGTGGCAATGATTTCCCTAATGGAAGAGCCTGGGGGAGGTAAATCTGTCTTCTAGGATTTCCTCCTCCCCAAAGCTCAGAAACTCAGGTGTTGTTTTAGCTCTCCTACACTCTCTTCACCCAAGCCCGCCTTCCTGTTGGGGATCGGACCTCCCTATTGGCTCTCTCATACCTTTCAACTGCCTGCTTTGTGACATCACTCTCCTCCCAAACCTACTACCACTTGGTAGAGCCTTGGGGTTTCCGTGGAGCTGTTTGGACCAGTAACCAGTGACCTCTGTACTGGACACGTGCGCCGTTCAGCTGCAGCCACTCAGACATCCTCTAGTGTTGTCTCCTCATCCCTTGTACCTGCAGTGGATGCTTCCTCTTCTCTGACCATGTCAGGTAAGAAAAGAAACTTTGGAAAGTTTTGCGTTCGATTTCTTTTGCCCCTAAATTGAGTAGGAGATTCAAAATAGCATGGAATAATGAGGGAAAGTATTGAACTACAAGTCTGGAGACCTAATTTCACTTTTGACTTTGACGTTTACTATCTGTGTGACTTTGGACAAATCACTGGCTGTCTCACAAAGCCTGTTGCTTTCCTTAACTGTTACGTTAGGATACCACGTTGGGTTGATCACTCTGATCCCCTTCTTTTCCAGTATTGAGCCTTAAAGGGTACCCATGTAGAAAACGAAATCAGACACTTCTCAAGAGTGTTTCAACAGAAACATAGAAAAGCCAGGGGACATAGAAAACTAGCAATATATACCAAGATGTTTCATCTCTAATGGTCTCCCTCCACTAGGATTTCGACTAGTTGAAAAGAGAGAATAGGGAGAGAGGATGGAGAGTACTGGGCTCTACAGGGAGGCACAGAGTCGAGCGTAAGGAAGTTTAGGATGGTTTTCATTAGCACAGGCCAACAGGCACCAAGAGATGGGAGAAAATGTAAGAATGAAGAGGGAAAGCATAGAGGAGCTCTCAAGAAAAACGGAGTTTGCAATGGAATGCTGATGGGAACCAAAGATTTTCAATTAAAGCAGAAACAGCACAGAGGGAAACCTGCTCAGAGCAGGGCAAAACCAAGTTGATGGTAGCAAACCCTTACATTAACAGACTAAGAAGGAAAGTAAGGCCAGAACAGGGGATCACCGGGAAAGGCAGCTTATCAGAAAAGTCATACTCCGTTTTCTTTCTTTTATTGCCTCTCTGAATACAGTTGGCCACTTGACAGTTTTGAATATAAACATTTTAGAAATACGTTTTAGAAATGATGCCTCCTATAAACAAGCAACCACAGTGGTTATCTAGGGGGCTGCTTTTCAGTGTTTTATTCTTTCTAATTTTTAAACTAGGTAGACATTTCACCAATTCAACATTTTAAGTGATATCTTCTAAATTGAATCAGAAGGACTATTTTCCTTGGTGTGATATGTAGGTTCTAAGGCAAGGCTGCTTTTCATTTTTACAGTTATTTCCTTCCTAACACAGAGAGCACATTGATCAACAGCCATCGTTCGCTTGCAGATCTTAGCTACCGAAGAAGAAGAAGAAGAAGAAGAAAAAGTCAAGCCCCACATCTCTAATTCCCCCCACTTAGGGAATTCCCTGGCGGTCCAGTGCTTAGGACTCGGTGCTTTCACGGCCAGGGCCACGCGGCGCGGCCAAAGAAACAAAACAAACAAACATCCACGTTTATCGAAAACCATATTGTGGAGTCCTGTGGATTTTCTTACATTCGAAAATCTTTTTTAATTGGATTCTAGGCATGATGGTTTTTTGAGGTTTTGGGATGCCATCTTCTTGGATGCTGAAGATGATTCTAATCTAAGTTCTAGGATAAATCCAAAAACCTTCCTGATACATTTTAAGCTTCCTTTCTGCTTATTATATAAGCTATATTCATTGAAATATATATTTCTCCTAGGCTTAATACCTCTTACTTGCTGGGTAAAAATATGAAGGAGCACAATAATGAAACTCTTTTACACTTATTATTTTGCTGTCTGCTTCGTACCGGTTTTCATTGAAATACTTGTCTATATGTGTTGTGGCTACCTATACATGCACATTTATTGCATTCTGTTGCTTGTTATGCATTTTTTACTGACATACCTTCTCTGTCTGTATGCATTGGCTAGGAATTCATGCACCTCTATCACCTCCATCGTGTTTTCTGGTTAATAGTATTCACTAAAATAGAGTGGGCAAAATTCACTTTCATAATATTGCATGGATGGTACAGAATGCCATTTGTTAGTAAATTCATTAGGCTTCGATACTTGCCACATACCCCAGTTTTCATTAATATCTATGGATTTCTTTTTCGTTAACGTAATATGCTTGTCATGATTTTTCTTTGTCTTTCTAGAACTTATTGTATCTTCCTCCATATAAATCATACGCAACAGATCAGCTTATTCATCTATTAATTATTACTGCTATTATTATTGGTGGTGGTGTTATAACCACTTTATAGATGAGTAATCTGAAGTAATCAGATAACTTTTCCCTTTCCAAAAGCACTTAAGAAATCCACTTTCGGGTAATCATTTTGAGGTAGGATGAGAAACCAGGCTTGAAGAGGGCAAAAATGACTCTTTCAATTCACCAGTTGGACTGAGCTGTACGTCACCTCTAGGTAATAGCGTGGGAACTGCACAAGCAAAGGGAGACACTGAAGACGACAATGGTAATAGCCGTACTGTTTTCTAATGGACAAAAAAAATGCCTATATTATAAGTTCTATTTCTCCTGCTTTCTGGCAGTATCATGCTCAGAGTGGAGTCCTGGCAAGGAAGTCAGGATACTTAGGTTCTGAAACCTGGTAATGATACTAACATAATGAGAGAACTTGAACAAGTCAACCCGACCTCTCTGAGCCTCAGTTTCCTTACTCACGAAATGAGACTGAGAACATCGAAGTTCTCTAAGGGCCTCCTAGTTCTAAAATGCTTCCAGTCTAGGAAATAGCATAGAAGTCAATACGAGTGCAGGCCGAAGGGAAAGACAGGGCAGGGAGAAGGTTGCTTCCAGCCTAGAGAACAATCTCTGAACCACACCACTTGGCTCTTCTGCCCGTCTGTGCCCAAGATGGGAGCACAGGCAGTTAATAGAGAAGAGTGGAAAACTGCTCAGTCCTTACAGCCATCATCAACTGTCTGATTTTGGGTTTCTCAGGAAGTAGTGATAGTAGAGGTGTCCTGATAGCAAGAACCTTCAGATGATGCCGTTCCTCAAACGTAGTGAGAATTTCTCAACCTCCCTGAGTTTTTCATGACCCTCTTGTTCTTACAGAAAATTTCCAACATCCATCTCTACTTGGAACTCTAAATTCTCTGCAGCATTCTCCTCCTGTGGTGAGCAATGCAACTTCCCTAACACGAAGTGTCTGCAACTTCTCCAGAGTCTCTGCCCCTGCCGTCAGTTCGGCATCGGCTACTGGTACCCCTTTCCAGACACTCATGGGTAGTGCCTACCTTTACCAACATTCTAGCACGACTATGTTATCTGGAGTTACTGACCACAGCCAGATCTCCACTTCAGCTGCTTCCTATCCAGGTGTTCTTGAGTGGGACATCACAGCAAGCACTGAAAAGAATTCTTCTTCACTCGGAGACTTTACTCTGGCACTCACTGACCGCCACACAGCTGCCTCCTCCATGTTTCTGGCAGCCCAGGATGATAAAACTTCAGACGCCAAGAACATGGTCCCTCTACATCCATCGCTTTCTGCCAGCCTTGCTCAGGGAACACCATCTCAGATTCCAAATCAGGGGCAGAGCCGCCTGTCACTTCCCTGCCAGGAAGGGAGCCAGGTATATTCCTATAACCAAGGCACACTGGGGTCTTTACTGTATGGAGAACTTGGCTCCTGCCCGCAATCCTACGGCTCGGCGTCATACACAGGAAGTCGGGCCTCTGGGCAACCAGAAATGGGAATGGGACTGAAGGAGATTCAGCCCACAAATATCCGACCACCAGCTTCCACCTCTGCAGTCTGCCACCCTGTGTCTGCTCAACGCATCACAGAAACAAGTTTTCAAGGTGAGTATAACAAACGCCAGAGAAAGTTGAAGAATGAGGTCGGCATTCAAAAATGGGGTCAAATCGACAGCTGGGAAGGGGTGTAGAGGCAGGTAGAATTTAGATCCTGAGCCTTTAATAACCACTACCTTCGCTCAGTGCCCTCTGTTTTTAGACTCTCTATGAGAACACCTAGGGCTTCCCTGGTGGCGCCGTGGTTAAGAATCCGCCTGCCAATGCAATGCGGGGGACACGGGTTCGAGCCCTGGTCTGCGAAGATCCCACATGCCGTGCAGCAACTAAGCGCATGTGCCACAACGACGGAGCCTGCATTCTAGAGCCCGTGAGCCTCAACTACCGAAGCCCACGTGCCTACAGCCCATGCTCCGCAACAAGAGAAGCCACCGCGATGAGAAGCCCGCACACCGCAACCAAGAGTAGCCCCCGCTAGCCGCCAACTAGAGAAAGCCCGTGCACAGCAATGAGAGACCCAGTGCAGCCAAAAAAATAAATACGTAGAATAAATAAGTTCAAACAGTAAATAAATACATAAACATAAATTACAAAAAAAAAGAACACCTAATGCAGGTGGGACGGTGGGAGGGCCACTGTAGAGGTCATCTATGCTACATGTACAAGAACCCCGAGAGCACACCAATCGGTACCACACTTTTCACTGCTGTAGCCGATCGTTCCCCCTGTACTGCCACACTGTAGCACTCCCTTCCCTCATCTACTGCTATAGTCTCTTCGGAAGGTGTTTCAGAACTCTTGTTATGAGAGTGCCAGTTGAACTGTCCTCACTTCCTTCATTTATACCAGGATTGAAGACCTTGTGGTCCGAGATCCTGTCCAGAGAGCAAGCAGGCTAAGACTCTGTCTTTGTTGATGTATTTCATCAGCAAGGGCTCTACCCCCTCTCCTAGTTCATGGTGTGACGTGTTCTTGGCCTCTCGGGAAAGTGGGGAGAATGGAAAGGACCCTATATGAGAATGCTAGGCTTTGTAAAACATTTCAGGTTTTTAAAAATAAGACTCATTTTGTATTGGACTTATAACAGTCCTATGAAATACAAAGCGAGCCGAGAATCAGCGACAGGAAAGGCTCACCAGTAAGAATTACAACAGTCACCGCTTACCTCGTAGCATAGGGCACCGTCCGTGATCCTTAAGAAGAGTTAGTAGAAATGCCTTGCCCATCTTGCCCCTGAACCCCTTGAAAGGTACACGACTGCTGTGTTGGTGTTTAGGGGGAGCATCTCACTTACCAGGGACTGACTTCTCCCTTGATCCCTTTGTAGGGATGGAGACCTCCCCCCTGGTGATGAAAAATTCCCTGGGATTGCAACCTCCAAGCCAGACGTTTTGTGTGACACAAAGTCAAGAACTCCCCAAGTCCTGCAGTAGCAGAAACAGCCACATACTTGAGAGTAACCCACCATCTGAACTTGGGGACATTTCAGTGACAGCTCCAGTCCAGAGTGCCAGGCGTCTCCTGGCCCTGCCTCCAGCTCCAAGCCAGGGACAAATAGAGAGTAAGCACGTGGATGATATCAAAACCAAGCTTTCAAAGCCTCTGGATGCCTACCAGATCCCAACAGAGAACCAAGATCCTCCACTACTCCCTTTAGGAATCCCTGATATTCACCAGCCGCTGGCCTGCACCGATCCCCTCAGCCAAGAGGAGCAGCCTGGTTCTGAAAATGCTGATCTGGGAGAGAACAGCCGGAGTCGTCAGGACCTAGGGACACTTGAAAATGGGATTGAACCTAGCAGTGGTCTTGCAGACATTACTACACTGGCGGAGGATATTCACCTTCCCCAGCTCTTTAATCCTTTGAAAGATCTTGATCAATCCCAAGGTCCCAACGTGATCAAAGCTAAAGACACCAGAGCCATTAAGGTGAATCCGGTGCAGGAAAAGCCAAGTGTCATAAAGGTTCCCTCTGATCAACCCAGGAAGAACAAACAGAAAGCCTCTGAGCCTATCAGTGGCGCTCCCAAGGCCAAAATCCAGCCAAAGAATCCAGAGTGCCTGTTAGGGGGAGAAGTGGTTATATGCCACGCTGCAGTCAGTGACAGGGCTCCTGTGAACACGGCCAAGCACTCTCAAGGCAAACCTCAGAAAGCTGCATCCAGAAAGATCAGCAAAACTAAGAGCCACGGGCAGGAAAAGACCAAAAGGACCAGAGGGAGAAACAAGGCTGAGGAGAACAAGCAGTCAGGGAACAAAGTCAAGGCAGAAGAGAAGCCAGCAATCCCCCACACGAAGCGAAAGGAACACCAAACTGAGCTTCTCCAACAGAGCTTTCAAAAGCCTCGAACCTCCCTTGGCGTGCGCATGCTGGAGTCTGTGAAGGTTCTTCATGCGCTGGGGAAGAAGAATGAGACGAAAACTGGGCTCTCTTCCTGTCGGCTCTTGGGAAAGTCAAGCAACCCCAAAGACCCCCAGCCACCCCCAGCTATCCAGCCATGGCGGCATACCCCACGTGAGGGGAAGGGTCCTGAGAAAACGCAAGTCCAAGCCCAGAAACCAGACAGCAGTGCTGAAACAGAGTGTCCGTCTCCAGCCCAGTATGAGCGGCCTCCTCCTGGGAAGGTCAAGTTGATACCTCTGCCTTTTTCTGCCTGGGACAAGCCTCAAGCTCGACCCGCTCCTCGGAGGCCACAGTCTCTGGCCTCACATCGGCCTGCTGGGGCTTACCGTGCCCAGCCTGGTTCTACTGACTCAGCTCAACCTGCTGCAGCCAATTCATCCCACCAGCCAGCTCCTGCCTCTTTGCCAGGCCCCGCCAAACCAGCTCAGCCAACTGTGACCAACCCAACCCAACCGGCTTGGCCCAACCATACCCAGCCTCGTGTCCCTCAGTCTGCTGCTCCTAGGCCTGCACCCTCCAAAACTTCATCTGGCGCTCCTCTCCAGCGGGAGCCTGTTCCCCCTGCTGTGAATAAGCGCCAGTCCCCACCCAAGCTCCAAACCCACTTTCTACTCCAAGACTTCAGCAAGCAACGAGTTCCATGGAGGGAACCCAACGTGCCTGAGCCAGTCATGTCAAAGCCCATCGAACAAGAGCAGAGGCCAGAGCGAGAGGCCATGAAGAGGCGGGCTCAACAACAACGGGAGAATGCTGCCAGATACACCTCTTCGGGCAAGCTGCAATTTTTCACCGAGAGGGAAAACGAAATGGAAATTGCCGACTACTACGGATACGTCAAGTGAGAGCTGCTAGGATTCTTGGTGCCACCTTGGCTACCAGCTGTTCTTCCATACACAGGTAAGACAGGTATAGAACTGAATAAGTAAATGGAATACAATTAATAGACGAGTAACAAACCTTTCGAATTTTCAGATGCTGCTAACTGGGGCGTGAGAAAGGAAGGACTGAAAGTTGGATGGGAGAATGAAGGAAAGGGGTAAAAACTGAGCAAAGAGGAAGGAACTTGGCCCAGGGCTAGGAAGGCCAAAAGAGACGTATGGATTTAGGAAAGGAAGCAGGAGCGAGGATGAAACGGCAGAAGTAAAAAGCAGGGTCAGAGGTCTGGGTTGAAAGAACACAATTGGAGTAGAGTTGAAGGTGACAGAAGATGAGTCTAGGTTTACTAGGAGAAATAGAAAAAGTCTCTCGGGGACGCTGGCCTTAAGTCTCACAACCACCAGATAGGTATTTCAGAAAACAAGAGGTTCAGGACACATCTCTGAAAGGTCTGAGTTGCCTTATTCAGGTGTGACTGTAGTGGGGGAATAGGGAAATCTACCAGAGAAGTGGCTAGGGCTCAGAGTTATCCTAGGGGCAGCTGACGACAGGGGCAGAGCCAAGGGAACTGCTGGATCAGGAGGCCCACGAACAAATCAGGGGCATAGCCGCCTGTCACTTCCCTGCCAGGAAGGAAGCCAGGTATATTACTATAACCAAGGCACACTGGGGTCTTTACTGTATGGAGAACTTGGCTCCTGCCCGCAATCCTACGGCTCTGCGTCACACACAGGAAGTAGGGCCTCTGGGCAACCAGAAATGGGAATGGGACTGAAGGAGATTCAGCCCACAAATATCCGACCACCAGCTTCCACCTCTGCAATCTGCCACCCTGTGTCTGCTCAACGCATCACAGAAACAAGTTTTCAAGGTGAGTATACAGACGGCAGAGAAAAGTTGAACAATGAGGTCAGCATTCAAAAATGGGGTCAAATCGACAGCTGGGAAGGGGTGTAGAGACAGGTAGAATTTAGATCCTGAGCCTTTAATAACCACTACCTTCTCTCAGTGCTCTCTGTTTTTAGACTCTATATGAGAACACCTAGGGCTTCCCTGGTGGCGCCTGCCAATGCAGGGGACACGGGTTCGAGCCCTGGTCTGCGAAGATCCCACATGCCGTGCAGCAACTAAGCGCATGTGCCACAACGACGGAGCCTGCATTCTAGAGCCCGTAGGCCTCAACTACCGAAGCCCACGTGCCTACAGCCCATGCTCCGCAACAAGAGAAGCCACCGCGATGAGATGCCCGCACACCGCAACCGAGAGTAGCCCCCGCTAGCCGCCAACTCGAGAAAGCCCGTGCACAGCAATGAGAGACCCAGTGCGGCCAAAAAAATAAATACGTAGAATAAATAAGTTCAAACAGTAAATAAATACATAAACATAAATTACAAAAAAAAAGAACACCTAATGCAGGTGGGAAGGTGGGAGGGCCACTGTAGAGGTCATCTATGCTACATGTACAAGAACCCCGAGAGCACACCAATCGGTACCACACTTTTCACTGCTGTAGCCGATCGTTCCCCCTGTACTGCCACACTGTAGCACTCCCTTCCCTCATCTACTGCTATAGTCTCTTTGGAAGGTGTTTCAGAACTCTTGTTATGAGAGTGCCAGTTGAACTGTCCTCACTTCCTTCATTTATACCAGGATTGAAGACCTTGTGGTCCGAGATCCTGTCCAGAGAGCAAGCAGGCTAAGACTCTGTCTTTGTTGATGTATTTCATCAGAAAGGGCTCTACCCCCTCTCCTAGTTCATGGTGTGACGTGTTCTTGGCCTCTCGGGAAAGTGGGGAGAATGGAAAGGACCCTATATGAGAATGCTAGGCTCTGTAAAACATTTCAGGTTTTTAAAAATAAGACTCATTTTGTATTGGACTGACAACAGTCCTATGAAATACAAAGAAAGCCGAGAATCAGTGACAGGAAAGGATCACCAGTAAGAACTACAGCAGTCACCGCTTACCTCGTAGCATAGGGCACTGTCCGTGATCCTTAAGAAGAGTTAGTAGAAATGCCTTGCCCATCTTGCCCCTGAACCCCTTGAAAGGTACACGACTGCTGTGTTGGTGTTTAGGGGGAGCATCTCACTTACCAGGGACTGACTTCTCCCTTGATTCCTCTGTAGTGATGGAGACTTCCCCGCTGATGAAAAATTCCCTGGGATTGCAACCTCCAAGCCAGACAGCTTTCCTATGGAATGACAGAGAACTTGTCAAGGTGAAACACCAGTCTGCGGGAGAAAGGGAGGAAGAGAATGATGGAAATCGTTTCTGGGAAACTATTCTTACATTATGTGTTGTTTGTTCCCGGTAAATAAACTGAAATCTTCTTAACAGTAAAACAAAATCTAAACCACTAAAGCCAACAATACAGGAGTATAACGTTCGAAAAAAATTTCTTTGGCTGCGCAGCATGTGGGATCTTAGCTCCCCAACCAGGGATTGAACCCACGCCTGCTGCATTGGAAGCGCAGAGTCTTCACCACGGGACCACCGGGGAAGTCCCAGGACTATCACTTTTAAAGGAGAAGGTACAAACCCCTCGGTTCTATGAACTGGAGATTTTTAGTAAGAAGTCAATATATTTGTTGTTAGGCACATTTTATGTTAGGCTGTCTCCCTGCACAGGATGCAGGCGCCTTGAGAATGGAAGTCATATCCCTCTATAGTACGTCCCTCTTCTTTCTGCTTTGCAGTTTGCTGCTCCACTTGTTCAACCCCACCTAGTAATAACCTATACTTCCCTTGTTCCTGTTTTCCCATCTGGAAAACAGACAAAAGGCAACCAAACAACGCAAAGGTCTCAACAAATAAGGGATATCCAAAACCAGAGATGGCCAGAACTTCTGTACCCCTGATGAAATAGTCCTCATACAAAACCTGATAATCAAATTCCTTAATGCTAGGAATCACAGTGAAAAATAGTATCTGAACTGACTTCTGTCAGATGAGTGAGAACTAAGGTTAATTCAGTGTATCTGAAGCATAGAAAGTGAGGGCAAAAGTGGCACAAGATGGGGCTAGAGAAGCAGAGAGGATTCTAGACCACGCAGAGTCTTAAAGGCCAACAGTGTGTTTTCTATTCTCAAAACAATGCTTGTGAGCGATGTTTATGAGCAACGTTCCAACTTGCTTTGAAGGTTTCTTGTGTGAAGAGTGGATTGGAAGGAAACAAGATATATGGACACTAGTTAGGACCTAATCGCAACAGACAGGCAAGTTCAGTATTAGGAAGTTGAGGAAGAGCTGGCTGACAGATTCCAAAGAAATTCAGGAGATGAACTGAAGCGGGCTTAATGGGGTAGGAGATGGAGGAAAGGAAGGTCTTAGGGAATTCAAGGGTTTACTGCACACATGAGCAAAGTCTCAAAATTAATCATTTGAACGTACAGAGGCGGATCTCCCAAATGACACCGGTTAGGAAGCAACGGTACGCCCTTTAGAATTCCTAGAGACAACACAAATCAACTGTTTCGATGGAAAATTCGGCGGGACTCTTGATTTCCATGGGAATACAGAGAAAAGAGACACTGATCTGGCTTGCAGGTATATTTAGGAAGTTGTTAGCCGGACATCACCTACTAGTATCATGTAAGTAGGCCGTCCGAAGTAGGAAGCTTAGGGGAAAAACCTGGAGGAAAACTTAAAAGCTTAAGCCACACCTCTACACTACACCACCTTTCACAATTTCTTCTCAGATAAGCATCATCCCCATCAGTGAAGAAACTCGTACCTCATAATAGGAAAAACAGGCCTAAAGATTCAATGTGTGTCTTGGGAGGTCCCATCTATGCGATATCTTCCTGGGACCAGAAAAGGCCCCAGGAAGATCAATCTCTGCACCCCTGAAAGCTTACCACCAAGGAAAATGACTAGGTCCATAGATTTCCTCCCTCAAACCAGCTTACCTCACACATAGATCATTAGCAACTCCGCCCTTACTCACATTATCACAGTCACAAGAGTGGTTAGGGAGAAAAGCACTAACCAGGGGAACTAAAACAGAGGCAATCCAGGCCAAGCTGGGCTGGTGGCAGATATCTTGCTCCTTACGCTCGGGTGCATAATGCGACTCACCACAGTGCCTTTTTCACAGACCCTTTTGAACGTTTCTCCACAGAATCCAACAGCTCAAGTCAGTTCATGACGCTTCAAGGTCAACAATCGTCAAGAGAAAAACATGCAATATGTCTTACAATGTTGGATTCCTTACAAACAGGACAAGGAGATAACCATGTAGACAAAACCAGAGCATTTGAAAACATCTGTATTCTACAAACACACCAGTGAATGCTATAAATAAGGTACTATGACATAAAACAAAATGAAAACTAGATGTGAGACTGTTCTCTTCAGTGTACAGACTTCATGGCAGTTGCTGCACACTATCTAGCTACTTAGATCTTTAACTCTCTGTTCTGTTAATACCAAATGAGGCCCAAGTGTGTCAACCTGTTTCCCACAGAAACCAAAAAGTCTACATGCATCTCTTTTCTCCTGTGCCCTTTCACCTTACCTGCTCCCAATTCTCCACCAACGTCCTCCTCTTTCTCTAATTATTCTCCTCTTCATTTTGCTTGGCCTTGCCCCCAAGCATGCAAGACAGAGAGTCCTAGAGGTCCAAGATTCTAGAGTGGCTGTTTGCAAGGCGGAGGAGATTACAGTAACTGCCACACTGTATATACTTCTGTGCAAAGAAAAAGGGACAGTGTTCAGAATGTCTCTCACATATAACAAGAGCTGGAGATGGCAGGATACCTGTGTGGCCCAAGGAACTAGAGCTAGCAAATTATGGGCCAAACAATTGCAACCAAAGGCTGGAAGAGGAAAGGTCTGCAACCAGCTCTGTCTCCTAGCTCTCTGGTATTTGCTGCCAACGGGCAGAGTCTATTTCGTGAAGCATCAAGCACTGAAAAGAAGACTCCTGCTGCTGGAAGTTGACAGGAAGTAACGTCCAATGCAAGATCAAGGCTTGTCCTCGAAGCAATGCCCATAATGGAAGAAAAAAAAAAAAAGAGAAAGCGGAAGAGAAACGTTAAGTCGCAAGTCCAACCTGGCCCCCAGCCTAGCCCAGCCCAAGGAAGGTAGGAGTCAAGGAGAAGAAACTAAAAGAGAAGAGCCTTGGACCACAACATTCTCCACAAGGTACACTCAACAAACTTCACCCTACTCTTGAACCAAGTTACAAAGAGAGCTTCTTAATCCCTACTTTGGCTCCTTAAAAGCTGCTATCAGTTCACTCATTAGACACATCTGATTTCAGAACAACTGTAATAGTTCAAACTAGATGGCTCTTTCCTTCCTAAGGATTATTAATTAAATAAGATCTATATAGCTCTAAGTATATGATACATAAAATAGAATACTCTGTAGAATATAAGTAACTCTTAGTTCAGTGTATTAATGAACGTCTGTAAGAAATGTGGCAATGATTTCCCTAATGGAAGAGCCTGGGGGAGGTAAATCTGTCTTCTAGGATTTCCTCCTCCCCAAAGCTCAGAAACTCAGGTGTTGTTTTAGCTCTCCTACACTCTCTTCACCCAAGCCCGCCTTCCTGTTGGGGATCGGACCTCCCTATTGGCTCTCTCATACCTTTCAACTGCCTGCTTTGTGACATCACTCTCCTCCCAAACCTACTACCACTTGGTAGAGCCTTGGGGTTTCCGTGGAGCTGTTTGGACCAGTAACCAGTGACCTCTGTACTGGACACGTGCGCCGTTCAGCTGCAGCCACTCAGACATCCTCTAGTGTTGTCTCCTCATCCCTTGTACCTGCAGTGGATGCTTCCTCTTCTCTGACCATGTCAGGTAAGAAAAGAAACTTTGGAAAGTTTTGCGTTCGATTTCTTTTGCCCCTAAATTGAGTAGGAGATTCAAAATAGCATGGAATAATGAGGGAAAGTATTGAACTACAAGTCTGGAGACCTAATTTCACTTTTGACTTTGACGTTTACTATCTGTGTGACTTTGGACAAATCACTGGCTGTCTCACAAAGCCTGTTGCTTTCCTTAACTGTTACGTTAGGATACCACATTGGGTTGATCACTCTGATCCCCTTCTTTTCCAGTATTGAGCCTTAAAGGGTACCCATGTAGAAAACGAAATCAGACACTTCTCAAGAGTGTTTCAACAGAAACATAGAAAAGCCAGGGGACATAGAAAACTAGCAATATATACCAAGATGTTTCATCTCTAATGGTCTCCCTCCACTAGGATTTCGACTAGTTGAAAAGAGAGAATAGGGAGAGAGGATGGAGAGTACTGGGCTCTACAGGGAGGCACAGAGTCGAGCGTAAGGAAGTTTAGGATGGTTTTCATTAGCACAGGCCAACAGGCACCAAGAGATGGGAGAAAATGTAAGAATGAAGAGGGAAAGCATAGAGGAGCTCTCAAGAAAAACGGAGTTTGCAATGGAATGCTGATGGGAACCAAAGATTTTCAATTAAAGCAGAAACAGCACAGAGGGAAACCTGCTCAGAGCAGGGCAAAACCAAGTTGATGGTAGCAAACCCTTACATTAACAGACTAAGAAGGAAAGTAAGGCCAGAACAGGGGATCACCGGGAAAGGCAGCTTATCAGAAAAGTCATACTCCGTTTTCTTTCTTTTATTGCCTCTCTGAATACAGTTGGCCACTTGACAGTTTTGAATATAAACATTTTAGAAATACGTTTTAGAAATGATGCCTCCTATAAACAAGCAACCACAGTGGTTATCTAGGGGGCTGCTTTTCAGTGTTTTATTCTTTCTAATTTTTAAACTAGGTAGACATTTCACCAATTCAACATTTTAAGTGATATCTTCTAAATTGAATCAGAAGGACTATTTTCCTTGGTGTGATATGTAGGTTCTAAGGCAAGGCTGCTTTTCATTTTTACAGTTATTTCCTTCCTAAC
>NW_028121959.1:0-43616 GCF_965194805.1 Balaenoptera borealis | reverse complement strand
TGAGGCATTTTGATGACAAGAGTCATGGAACATTGTGATGACAGGGCTAATGGAGCATTGTGATGACAAGGGCTATGGAGCATTGTGATGACTGGGGTCATGGAGCATTGTGATGAAAGGGGTCATGGATCACATCGATGACATGGGTAATGGAGCATTGTGATGATATGAGCATGGAGCATTGTGATGACAGGGGCCAGGGAGCATTGAGAATGACAAGGGCAGGGAACATTGTGATGACAGCAGTCATGGATCATTGTGATGATACCTGTCATGGAACATTGTGCTGACAGGGGCTATAGAGCATTGTGATGACAGGTGTCATGTGGCATTGTGATGACAGTGGTCATAGAGCATTGTGATGAAAGTGGTCATGGAGAACTGTGATGACAAGGGAATGGAGCATTATGATGACAAGAGTTCTGGAGCATTGTGATGACAAGGGTATGGAGCATTGTGATTACAGGGGACCAGGAGCATTGTGATTACATGGGCAGTGAATATTGTGATGACAGGGGTCATGGAGCACTGTGATGACTAGTGTCATGGAACATTGTGATGACAGGGATCATGGAGCATTGTGATGAGAGGGGCCTTGGAGCATTATGATGATAGGCGTCATGGGGCATTGTGATGACAGCGGTCTTGGAGTATTGTGATGAAAGGGATCATGGAGCAATGTGATTACAGGAGCCATGGAGCATTGTGAATGCATAGGCCATGGAGCAATGAAATGACAGGGGTCAAGGAGCATTGTGATGTAAGTTGTCATGGAGCATTGTCATGACTATTGTCCATGAACATTGTGATGACATGGTTCATGGAGCATTGTGATGACAAGTGCCATGGCGAATTGTGATGACAGGTGTCATGCGGCATTGTGATGACAGTGGTCATGTAGAATTGTAATGAACGGTATCATGGAGGACTCTGACGACAGGGGCCGTGGAGCACTGTGATGACAGTGGTCATCTAGAATTGTGATGAAATATACCAGGGAGCATTGTGATGACAGGGGTCATGGATCACCGCAATTATAGGGGCCAGGGAGCATTGTGAATACAAAGATCATGGAGCATTGAGATGACAGGGGTCATGGATCATTGTGATGACAAGGGTCCTGGAACCTTGTGATGACACGGTTCATGGAGCATTGTGATGACAAGGTTCTTCAAGCATTGTGATGACACGGGCATGGAGCATTATGATGACAAGAGTTCTGGAGCATTGTGATGAAAAGGGTATGGAGCACTGTGATTACAGGGGACCAGGAGCATTGTGATTACATGGGCAGTGAATATTGTGATGACAGGTGTTCATGGAGCACTGTGATGACAAGTGTCATGGTACATTGTGATGACAGGGTTCATGGAGCATTGTGATGAGAGGGGCCTTGGAGCATTATGATGATAGGCGTCATGGGGTATTGTGATGAGTGTGGTCATAGAACATTGTGATGAAAGGGATCATGGAGCAATGTGATTACAGGGGCCATGGAGCATTTTGAATGCATAGTCCATGGAGCAGTGTGATGACAGGGGTCATGGAGCATTGTGATGAATGTGGTCATAGTTCATTGTGATGATAAGTGTCCAGGAACATTGTGATGACATGGATCATGGAGCATTGTGATGACAAGGGCCATGGCGAATTGTGATGACAGGTGTCATGGGGCATTGTGATGACAGTGGTCATCGAGAATTATGAGGAAAGGTAACATGGAGCACTATGATAACAGGGGCCATGGAGCATTGTGATGACAAAGGCCATGGAGCATTTTGATGACAAGTGTCATGGAGCATTGTGATGAGACGGGCATGGAGCATTATGATGCCAAGAGTTCTGGAGCATTGCGTTGACAAGGGCATGGAGCATTGTGATGACAAGGGCCATGGCCAATTCTGATGACAGGTGTCATCGGGCATTGTGATGACAGAGGTTATCTAGCATTGTGATGAAAGGTACAATGGATCAATGTGATAACAGGGGCCATGGAGCATTGTGATGATAAAGGCCATGGAGCATTTTAATGAAAAGTGTCATGGAGAATTGTGATGAGACGGGCATGGAGCATTATGATGACAAGAGTTCTGGAGCATTGCGTTGACAAGGGAATGGAGCATTGTGATTACAGGGACCATGGAGGATAGTGATGACATCTGTCATGGAACATTGTGCTGACAGGGGCCATGGAGCATTGTGATGACAAGTATAATGTGGCATTGTAATGACAGTGGTCATAGAGCATTGTGATGAAATGGATCATGGAGCAATGTGATTACAGGGACCATGTAGCATTGCGAATGCATAGGCTATGGAGCAATGTGATGACAGGAGTCAAGGAGCATTGTGATGTAAGTGGTCATGGATCATTGTGATGACAAGTGTCCGGGACCATTGTGATGACACGGGTCATGGAGCATTGTGATGGCAAGGGCCATGGCGAATTGTTATGACATGTGTCTTGGGGCATTGTGATGACAGTGGTCATCTAGAATTGTGATAAAAGGTATCATGGAGCACTGTGATGACAGGGGCCATGGAGTATTGTAATGACAAGGCCATGGAACATTGTGATGACAAGTATCATGGAGCTTTGTGATGACACGAGCATTCATCATTATGATGACAAGAGTTCTGGAGCATTGTGATGACAAGGGCATCGAGCATTGTGATTACAGGGTCATGGAACATTGTGATGACAACTGTCATGGAACATTGTGATGACAGGGTTCATGGAGCATTGTGATGACAAGTGCGATGGCGAATTGTGATGACAGGTGTCATGGGGCATTGTGTTGAAAGGGGCATGGAGCATTGTGACGACAATGGTCATGGAGCATTGTGATGACTGGTATCATGGAGCATTGTTCTGAAAAAGGTCATGGGGCAGTGTAATGACAAGTATCATGGAGGATGTGATGAAAGGAGTCATGGAGCATTGTGATTAAATGGATCATGAGGCATTTTGATGACAAGAGTCATGGAACATTGTGATGACAGGGCTAATGGAGCATTGTGATGACAAGGGCTATGGAGCATTGTGATGACAGGTGTCATGCAGCATTGTGATGAAAGGGGTCATGGATCACTACGATGACATGTGTAATGGAGCATTGTGATGATATGGACATGGAGCATTGTGATAACAGGGGCCAGGGAGCATTGAGATGACAAGAGTAGGGAACATTCTGATGACAGCAGTCTTGTATCATTGTGATGATACCTGTCATGGAACATTGTGCTGACAGGGGCTATAGAGCATTGTGATGACAGGTGTCATGTGGCATTGTGATGACAGTGGTCATAGAGCATTGTGATGAAAAGGATCATGGAGCAATGTGATTACAGGGGCCATGGAGCATTGTGAATACATAGGCCATGGAGCATTGTGATGACAGGGGTCAAGGAGCATTGTGATGAAAGTGGACATGGAGCACTGTGATGACACGGGCATGCAGCATTATGATGACAAGAGTTCTGGAGCATTGTGATGAAAAGGGTATGGAGCATTGTGATTACAGGGGACCAGGAGCATTGTGATTACATGGGCAGTGAATATTGTGATGACAGGGGTCATGGAGCACTGTGATGACTAGTGTCATGGAACATTGTGATGAGAGGGATCATGGAGCACTGTGATGAGAGGGGCCTTGGAGCATTATGATGATAGGCGTCATGGGGCATTGTGATGACAGCGGTCTTGGAGCATTGTGATGAAAGGGATCATGGAGCAATGTGATTACAGGGGCCATGGAGCATTGTGAATGCATAGGCCATGGAGCAATGAAATGACAGGGGTCAAGGAGCATTGTGATGTAAGTTGTCATGGAGCATTGTGATGACAAGTGTCCATGAACATTGTGATGACATGGTTCATGGAGCTTTGTGATGACAAGTGCCATGGCGAATTGTGATGACAGGTGTCATGGGGCATTGTGATGACAGTGGTCATGTAGAATTGTAATGAAAGGTATCATGGAGGACTCTGACGACAGGGGCCGTGGAGCACTGTGATGACAGTGGTCATCTAGAATTGTGATGAAATATACCAGGGAGCATTGTGATGACAGGGGTCATGGATCACCGCAATTATAGGGGCCAGGGAGCATTGTGAATACAAAGATCATGGAGCATTGAGATGACAGGGGTCATGGATCATTGTGATGACAAGGGTCCTGGAACCTTGTGATGACACGGTTCATGGAGCATTGTGATGACAAGGTTCTTCAAGCATTGTGATGACACGGGCATGGAGCATTATGATGACAAGAGTTCTGGAGCATTGTGATGAAAAGGGTATGGAGCACTGTGATTACATGGGCAGTGAATATTGTGATGACAGGGGTTCATGGAGCACTGTGATGACAAGTGTCATGGAACATTGTGATGACAGGGTTCATGGAGCATTGTGATGAGAGGGGCCTTGGAGCATTATGATGCTACGTGTCATGGGGCCTTGTGATGACAGCGGTCTTGGAGCATTGTGATGAAAGGGATCATGGAGCAATGTGATTACAGGGGCCATGGAGCATTTTGAATGCATAGGCCATGGAGCAGTGTGATGACAGGGGTCATGGAGCATTGTGATGAATGTGGTCATAGTTCATTGTGATGATAAGTGTCCAGGAACATTGTGATGACATGGATCATGGAGCATTGTGATGACAAGGGCCATGGCGAATTGTGATGACAGGTGTCATGGGGCATTGTGATGACAGTGGTCATCTAGAATTGTGATGAAAGGTAACATGGAGCACTGTGATAACAGGGGCCATGGAGCATTGTGATGACAAAGGCCATGGAGCATTTTGATGACAAGTGTCATGGAGCATTGTGATGTGACGGGCATGGAGCATTATGATGCCCAGAGTTCTGGAGCATTGTGGTGACAAGGGCATGGAGCATTGTGATGACAAGGGCCATGGCCAATTCTGATGACAGGTGTCATCGGGCATTGTGATGACAGAGGTTATCTAGCATTGTGATGAAAGGTACAATGGATCAATGTGATAACAGGGGCCATGGAGCATTGTGATGATAAAGACCATGGAGCATTTTAATGAAAAGTGTCATGGAGAATTGTGATGAGACGGGCATGGAGCATTATGATGACAAGAGTTCTGGAGCATTGCGTTGACAAGGGAATGGAGCATTGTGATTACAGGGACCATGGAGGATAGTGGTGACATCTGTCATGGAACATTGTGATGACAGTGGTCATGGAGCATTGTAATGACAGGGGCCATGGAGCATTGTGATGACAGGGGTCATGGGGCATTGTGATGACAGTGGTCATGGAGCATTGTGATGAAAGGGGTCATGGAGCACTGTGATCACAGGGGCCATGTATAATTGTGATGACAAAGACCATGGAGCATTGTGATGACAGTTGTCATGGAGCATTGTGTTGAAAGGGGCATGGAGCATTGTGACGACAATGGTCATGGACCATTGTGATGACTGGTATCATGGAGCATTGTTCTGAAAAAGGTCATGGGGCAGTGTAATGACAAGTATCATGGAGGATGTGATGAAAGGAGTCATGGAGCATTGTGATTAAATGGATCATGAGGCATTTTGATGACAAGAGTCATGGAACATTGTGATGACAGGGCTAATGGAGCATTGTGATGACAAGGGCTATGGAGCATTGTGATGACTGGGGTCATGGAGCATTGTGATGAAAGGGGTCATGGATCACATCGATGACATGGGTAATGGAGCATTGTGATGATATGAGCATGGAGCATTGTGATGACAGGAGCCAGGGAGCATTGAGAATGACAAGGGCAGGGAACATTGTGATGACAGCAGTCATGGATCATTGTGATGATACCTGTCATGGAACATTGTGCTGACAGGGGCTATAGAGCATTGTGATGACAGGTGTCATGTGGCATTGTGATGACAGTGGTCATAGAGCATTGTGATGAAAGTGGTCATGGAGAACTGTGATGACAAGGGAATGGAGCATTATGATGACAAGAGTTCTGGAGCATTGTGATGACAAGGGTATGGAGCATTGTGATTACAGGGGACCAGGAGCATTGTGATTACATGGGCAGTGAATATTGTGATGACAGGGGTCATGGAGCACTGTGATGACTAGTGTCATGGAACATTGTGATGACAGGGATCATGGAGCATTGTGATGAGAGGGGCCTTGGAGCATTATGATGATAGGCGTCATGGGGCATTGTGATGACAGCGGTCTTGGAGTATTGTGATGAAAGGGATCATGGAGCAATGTGATTACAGGAGCCATGGAGCATTGTGAATGCATAGGCCATGGAGCAATGGAATGACAGGGGTCAAGGAGCATTGTGATGTAAGTTGTCATGGAGCATTGTGATGACTCTTGTCCATGAACATTGTGATGACATGGTTCATGGAGCATTGTGATGACAGGTGTCATGTGGAATTGTGATGAGAGCGGTCATATAGAATTGTGATTAAAGGTATCAGGGAGGACTCTGATAACAGGGGCCGTGGAGCACTGTGATGACAGTGGTCATCTAGAATTGTGATGAAATATACCAGGGAGCATTGTGATGACAGGGGTCATGGATCACCGCAATTATAGAGGCCATGGAGCATTGTGAATACAAAGATCATGGAGCATTGAGATGACAGGGGTCACGGATCATTGTGATGACAAGGGTCCTGGAACCTTGTGATGACACGGTTCATGGAGCATTGTGATGACAAGGTTCTTCAAGCATTGTGATGACACGGGCATGGAGCATTATGATGACAAGAGTTCTGGAGCATTGTGATGACAAGGGTATGGAGCACTATGATTACAGGGGACCAGGAGCATTGTGATTACATGGGCAGTGAATATTGTGATGACAGGGGTCATGGAGCACTGTGATGACTAGTGTCATGGAACATTGTGATGACAGGGATCATGGAGCATTGTGATGAGAGGGGCCTTAGAGCATTATGATGATAGGCGTCATGGGGCATTGTGATGACAGCGGTCTTGGAGCATTGTGATGAAAGGTATCATGGAGCAATGTGCTTACAGGAGCCATGGAGCATTGTGAATGCATAGGCCATGGAGCAATGAAATGACAGGGGTCAAGGAGCATTGTGATGTAAGTTGTCATGGAGCATTGTCATGACAAGTGTCCATGAACATTGTGATGACATGGTTCATGGAGCATTGTGATGACAAGTGCCATGGCGAATTGTGATGACAGGTGTCATGGGGCATTGTGATGACAGTGGTCATGTAGAATTGTAATGAAAGGTATCATGGAGGACTCTGACGACAGGGGCCGTGGAGCACTGTGATGACAGTGGTCATCTAGAATTGTGATGAAATATACCAGGGAGCATTGTGATGACAGGGGTCATGGATCACCGCAATTATAGGGGCCAGGGAGCATTGTGAATACAAAGATCATGGAGCATTGAGATGACAGGGGTCATGGATCATTGTGATGACAAGGGTCCTAGAACCTTGTGATGACACGGTTCATGGAGCATTGTGATGACAAGGTTCTTCAAGCATTGTGATGACACGGGCATGGAGCATTATGATGACAAGAGTTCTGGAGCATTGTGATGAAAAGGGTATGGAGCACTGTGATTACAGGAGACCAGGAGCATTGTGATTACATGGGCAGTGAATATTGTGATGACAGGTGTTCATGGAGCACTGTGATGACAAGTGTCATGGAACATTGTGATGACAGGGTTCATGGAGCATTGTGATGAGAGGGGCCTTGGAGCATTATGATGATAGGCGTCATGGGGTATTGTGATGAGAGTGGTCATAGAACATCGTGATGAAAGGGATCATGGAGCAATGTGATTACAGGGGCCATGGAGCATTTTGAATGCATAGGCCATGGAGCAGTGTGATGACAGAGGTCATGGATCATTGTGATGACAAGTGTCCTGGACCATTGTGATGACACGGGTCATGGAGCATTGTGATGGCAAGGGCCATGGCGAATTGTGATGACATGTGTCTTGGGGCATTGTGATGACAGTGGTCATCTAGAATTGTGATAAAAGGTATCATGGAGCACTGTGATGACAGGGGCCATGGAGTATTGTAATGACAAGGCCATGGAACATTGTGATGACAAGTATCATGGAGCTTTGTGATGACACGAGCATTCATCATTATGATGACAAGAGTTCTGGAGCATTGTGATGACAAGGGCATGGAGCATTGTGATTACAGGGTCATGGAGCATTGTGATGACAACTGTCATGGAACATTGTGATGACAGGGTTCATGGAGCATTGTGATTAAAGGGGCCATGGAGCATTTTGATGACAAGGGCAGGCGAACATTTTGATTACATTGGTAATGGAGCATTGTGATGACATGGGCAGGGAACATTGTGAAGACAGGTGTAATGGAACATTGTGATTACAGGGGACATGGAGCATTTTGATGACATGGGCAGACAACATTGTGATGACAGGTGTCATGGAGCATTGTGATGACAATTGTCATGGAACGTTGTGCTGACAGGGATCATGGAGCATTGTGATGAGATGGTCATTGGAGCATTGTGATGACAGGCGTACTGGAGCCTTCTGAGGAAAGGTGTCATGAGTCATTGTGGTTACAGCGATCATGGAATATTGTGATGACAGTGGTCATGGAGCATTGTAATGACAGGGGCCATGGAGCATTGTGATGACAGGGGTCATGGGGCATTGTGATGACAGTGGTCATGGAGCATTGTGATGAAAGGGGTCATGGAGCACTGTGATCACAGGGGCCATGTATAATTGTGATGACAAAGGCCATGGAGCATTGTGATGACAGTTGTCATGGAGCATTGTGTTGAAAGGGGCATGGAGCATTGTGACGACAATGGTCATGGAGCATTGTGATGACTGGTATCATGGAGCATTGTTCTGAAAGAGGTCATGGGGCAGTGTAATGACAAGTATCATGGAGGATGTGATGAAAGGAGTCATGGAGCATTGTGATTAAATGGATCATGAGGCATTTTGATGACAAGAGTCATGGAACATTGTGATGACAGGGCTAATGGAGCATTGTGATGACAAGGGCTATGGAGCATTGTGATGAATGGGGTCATGGGGCATGGTGATGACAGTGGTCATGGAGCATTGTGATGACAGGTGTCATGCAGCATTGTGATGAAAGGGGTCATGGATCACTACGATGACATGGGTAATGGAGCATTGTGATGATACGGGCATGGAGCATTGTGATGACAGGGGTCATGCAGCATTGTGATGACAGGGGCCATGCAGCATTTTGATGACATGGGCATGGAGCATAGTGATGACAAGAGTTCTGGAGCATTTTGATGACGAGGGCATGGATCATTTTGATGACAGGGGCCATGAAGCATTGAGATGACAAGGGAATGGAGCATTGTGATGAAAGCGGTCCTGGAGAATTGTGAGGAAACGGGTCATGGATTATTGTGATGGAAGGGTTCCTGGAGCATTCTGATGACAAGTGCCATGGAGCATTTTAATGAAAGGGGTACTGGAGCATTGTACAGAAATGGTTCATGGATCATCGTGATTACACGGATCATGGAATATTGTGATGACAAGGGTTTCAGAGCATTGCGAAGACAGGGGTCATGGAGCATTGTAATAGCAGGGGTGATGGGGCATTGTGATGACAGGGGCATGGAGCATTGTGATGACAGAAGTCATAGAATATTGTGATGACAAGGGCCATGGAGCATTGTCATGAAAGGTCTTATCTGGCATTGTGATGAGAGTGGTCATGGAGCATTGTGATAAAAGTTGTCCTGAAGCACTGTTATTACAGGGGCCATGTAGAATTTTGATGACAAAGGCCATGGAGCATTGTGATGACAGGCATCATGGAGCAATTTGATGAAAGGGGTCATGGAGCATTGTGATGAAATGCGCCATGGAACATTGTGAAGACAAGTGTCCTGGAGCATTGTGATGACAAGGGCCATGGCCAATTCTGATGACAGGTGTCATGGAGCATTGTGATGACAGTGGTCATCTATCATTATGATGAAAGGTATCATGGAGCACTGTGATGACAGGGGCCATGGAGCATTGTGATGACACGGGCATGGAGCATTATGATGAGAAGTGATCTGGAGCATTGCGATGACAAGGGTATGGAGCATTGTGATTACAGGGACCATGGAGCATTGTGAATGCATAGGCCATGGAGCAATGAAATGACAGGGGTCAAGGAGCATTGTGATGTAAGTTGTCATGGAGCATTGTCATGACTATTGTCCATGAACATTGTGATGACATGGTTCATGGAGCATTGTGATGACAAGTGCCATGGCGAATTGTGATGACAGGTGTCATGCGGCATTGTGATGACAGTGGTCATGTAGAATTGTAATGAACGGTATCATGGAGGACTCTGACGACAGGGGCCGTGGAGCACTGTGATGACAGTGGTCATCTAGAATTGTGATGAAATATACCAGGGAGCATTGTGATGACAGGGGTCATGGATCACCGCAATTATAGGGGCCAGGGAGCATTGTGAATACAAAGATCATGGAGCATTGAGATGACAGGGGTCATGGATCATTGTGATGACAAGGGTCCTGGAACCTTGTGATGACACGGTTCATGGAGCATTGTGATGACAAGGTTCTTCAAGCATTGTGATGACACGGGCATGGAGCATTATGATGACAAGAGTTCTGGAGCATTGTGATGAAAAGGGTATGGAGCACTGTGATTACAGGGGACCAGGAGCATTGTGATTACATGGGCAGTGAATATTGTGATGACAGGGGTTCATGGAGCACTGTGATGACAAGTGTCATGGAACATTGTGATGACAGGGTTCATGGAGCATTGTGATGAGAGGGGCCTTGGAGCATTATGATGATAGGCGTCATGGGGTATCGTGATGAGAGTGGTCATAGAACATTGTGATGAAAGGGATCATGGAGCAATGTGATTACAGGGGCCATGGAGCATTTTGAATGCATAGTCCATGGAGCAGTGTGATGACAGGGGTCATGGAGCATTGTGATGAATGTGGTCATAGTTCATTGTGATGATAAGTGTCCAGGAACATTGTGATGACATGGATCATGGAGCATTGTGATGACAAGGGCCATGGCGAATTGTGATGACAGGTGTCATGGGGCATTGTGATGACAGTGGTCATCGAGAATTATGAGGAAAGGTAACATGGAGCACTGTGATAACAGGGGCCATGGAGCATTGTGATGACAAAGGCCATGGAGCATTTTGATGACAAGTGTCATGGAGCATTGTGATGAGACGGGCATGGAGCATTATGATGCCAAGAGTTCTGGAGCATTGCGTTGACAAGGGCATGGAGCATTGTGATGACAAGGGCCATGGCCAATTCTGATGACAGGTGTCATCGGGCATTGTGATGACAGAGGTTATCTAGCATTGTGATGAAAGGTACAATGGATCAATGTGATAACAGGGGCCATGGAGCATTGTGATGATAAAGGCCATGGAGCATTTTAATGAAAAGTGTCATGGAGAATTGTGATGAGACGGGCATGGAGCATTATGATGACAAGAGTTCTGGAGCATTGCGTTGACAAGGGAATGGAGCATTGTGATTACAGGGACCATGGAGGAGAGTGATGACATCTGTCATGGAACATTGTGCTGACAGGGGCCATGGAGCATTGTGATGACAGGTATAATGTGGCATTGTAATGACAGTGGTCATAGAGCATTGTGATGAAATGGATCATGGAGCAATGTGATTACAGGGACCATGTAGCATTGCGAATGCATAGGCTATGGAGCATTGTGATGACAGGAGTCAAGGAGCATTGTGATGTAAGTGGTCATGGATCATTGTGATGACAAGTGTCCTGGACCATTGTGATGACACGGGTCATGGAGCATTGTGATGGCAAGGGCCATGGCGAATTGTTATGACATGTGTCTTGGGGCATTGTGATGACAGTGGTCATCTAGAATTGTGATAAAAGGTATCATGGAGCACTGTGATGACAGGGGCCATGGAGTATTGTAATGACAAGGCAATGGAACATTGTGATGACAAGTATCATGGAGCTTTGTGATGACACGAGCATTCATCATTATGATGACAAGAGTTCTGGAGCATTGTGATGACAAGGGCATGGAGCATTGTGATTACAGGGTCATGGAGCATTGTGATGACAACTGTCATGGAACATTGTGATGACAGGGTTCATGGAGCATTGTGATGACAAGTGCGATGGCGAATTGTGATGACAGGTGTCATGGGGCATTGTGTTGAAAGGGGCATGGAGCATTGTGACGACAATGGTCATGGAGCATTGTGATGACTGGTATCATGGAGCATTGTTCTGAAAAAGGTCATGGGGCAGTGTAATGACAAGTATCATGGAAGATGTGATGAAAGTAGTCATGGAGCATTGTGATTAAATGGATCATGAGGCATTTTGATGACAAGAGTCATGGAACATTGTGATGACAGGGCTAATGGAGCATTGTGATGACAAGGGCTATGGAGCATTGTGATGACAGGTGTCATGCAGCATTGTGATGAAAGGGGTCATGGATCACTACGATGACATGTGTAATGGAGCATTGTGATGATATGGACATGGAGCATTGTGATAACAGGGGCCAGGGAGCATTGAGATGACAAGAGCAGGGAACATTCTGATGACAGCAGTCTTGTATCATTGTGATGATACCTGTCATGGAACATTGTGCTGACAGGGGCTATAGAGCAATGTGATGACAGGTGTCATGTGGCATTGTGATGACAGTGGTCATAGAGCATTGTGATGAAAAGGATCATGGAGCAATGTGATTACAGGGGCCATGGAGCATTGTGAATACATAGGCCATGGAGCATTGTGATGACAGGGGTCAAGGAGCATTGTGATGAAAGTGGACATGGAGCACTGTGATGACACGGGCATGCAGCATTATGATGACAAGAGTTCTGGAGCATTGTGATGAAAAGGGAATGGAGCATTGTGATTACAGGGGACCAGGAGCATTGTGATTACATGGGCAGTGAATATTGTGATGACAGGGGTTCATGGAGCACTGTGATGACAAGTGTCATGGAACATTGTGATGACAGGGTTCATGGAGCATTGTGATGAGAGGGGCCTTGGAGCATTATGATGATAGGCGTCATGGGGTATTGTGATGAGAGTGGTCATAGAACATCGTGATGAAAGGGATCATGGAGCAATGTGATTACAGGGGCCATGGAGCATTTTGAATGCATAGGCCATGGAGCAGTGTGATGACAGGGGTCATGGATCATTGTGATGAAAAGTGTCCTGGACCATTGTGATGACACGGGTCATGGAGCATTGTGATGGCAAGGGCCATGGCGAATTGTGATGACATGTGTCTTGGGGCATTGTGATGACAGTGGTCATCTAGAATTGTGATAAAAGGTATCATGGAGCACTGTGATGACAGGGGCCATGGAGTATTGTAATGACAAGGCCATGGAACATTGTGATGACAAGTATCATGGAGCTTTGTGATGACACGAGCATTCATCATTATGATGACAAGAGTTCTGGAGCATTGTGATGACAAGGGCATGGAGCATTGTGATTACAGGGTCATGGAGCATTGTGATGACAACTGTCATGGAACATTGTGATGACAGGGTTCATGGAGCATTGTGATTAAAGGGGCCATGGAGCATTTTGATGACAAGGGCAGGCGAACATTTTGATTACATTGGTAATGGAGCATTGTGATGACATGGGCAGGGAACATTGTGAAGACAGGTGTAATGGAACATTGTGATTACAGGGGACATGGAGCATTTTGATGACATGGGCAGGCAACATTGTGATGACAGGTGTCATGGAGCATTGGGATGACAATTGTCATGGAACGTTGTGCTGACAGGGATCATGGAGCATTGTGATGAGACGGTCATTGGAGCATTGTGATGACAGGCGTACTGGAGCCTTCTGAGGAAAGGTGTCATGAGTCATTGTGATTACAGCGATCATGGAACATTGTGATGACAGTGGTCATGGAGCATTGTAATGACAGGGGCCATGGAGCATTGTGATGACAGGGGTCATGGGGCATTGTGATGACAGTGGTCATGGAGCATTGTGATGAAAGGGGTCATGGAGCACTGTGATCACAGGGGCCATGTATAATTGTGATGACAAAGGCCATGGAGCATTGTGATGACAGTTGTCATGGAGCATTGTGTTGAAAGGGGCATGGAGCATTGTGACGACAATGGTCATGGAGCATTGTGATGACTGGTATCATGGAGCATTGTTCTGAAAGAGGTCATGGGGCAGTGTAATGACAAGTATCATGGAGGATGTGATGAAAGGAGTCATGGAGCATTGTGATTAAATGGATCATGAGGCATTTTGATGACAAGAGTCATGGAACATTGTGATGACAGGGCTAATGGAGCATTGTGATGACAAGGGCTATGGAGCATTGTGATGAATGGGGTCATGGGGCATGGTGATGACAGTGGTCATGGAGCATTGTGATGACAAAGACCACGGAGCATTGTGATGACAGGTGTCATGCAGCATTGTGATGAAAGGGGTCATGGATCACTACGATGACATGGGTAATGGAGCATTGTGATGATACGGGCATGGAGCATTGTGATGACAGGGGTCATGCAGCATTGTGATGACAGGGGCCATGCAGCATTTTGATGACATGGGCATGGAGCATAGTGATGACAAGAGTTCTGGAGCATTTTGATGACGAGGGCATGGATCATTTTGATGACAGGGGCCATGAAGCATTGAGATGACAAGGGAATGGAGCATTGTGATGAAAGCGGTCCTGGAGAATTGTGAGGAAACGGGTCATGGATTATTGTGATGGAAGGGTTCCTGGAGCATTCTGATGACAAGTGCCATGGAGCATTTTAATGAAAGGGGTACTGGAGCATTGTACAGAAATGGTTCATGGATCATCGTGATTACACGGATCATGGAATATTGTGATGACAAGGGTTTCAGAGCATTGCGACGACAGGGGTCATGGAGCATTGTAATAGCAGGGGTGATGGGGCATTGTGATGACAGGGGCATGGAGCATTGTGATGACAGAAGTCATAGAATATTGTGATGACAAGGGCCATGGAGCATTGTCATGAAAGGTCTTATCTGGCATTGTGATGAGAGTGGTCATGGAGCATTGTGATAAAAGTTGTCCTGAAGCACTGTTATTACAGGGGCCATGTAGAATTTTGATGACAAAGGCCATGGAGCATTGTGATGACAGGCATCATGGAGCAATTTGATGAAAGTGGTCATGGAGCATTGTGATGAAATGCGCCATGGAACATTGTGAAGACAAGTGTCCTGGAGCATTGTGATGACAAGGGCCATGGCCAATTCTGATGACAGGTGTCATGGAGCATTGTGATGACAGTGGTCATCTATCATTATGATGAAAGGTATCATGGAGCACTGTGATGACAGGGGCCATGGAGCATTGTGATGACACGGGCATGGAGCATTATGATGAGAAGTGATCTGGAGCATTGCGATGACAAGGGTATGGAGCATTGTGATTACAGGGACCATGGAGCATTGTGAATGCATAGGCCATGGAGCAATGAAATGACAGGGGTCAAGGAGCATTGTGATGTAAGTTGTCATGGAGCATTGTCATGACTATTGTCCATGAACATTGTGATGACATGGTTCATGGAGCATTGTGATGACAAGTGCCATGGCGAATTGTGATGACAGGTGTCATGCGGCATTGTGATGACAGTGGTCATGTAGAATTGTAATGAACGGTATCATGGAGGACTCTGACGACAGGGGCCGTGGAGCACTGTGATGACAGTGGTCATCTAGAATTGTGATGAAATATACCAGGGAGCATTGTGATGACAGGGGTCATGGATCACCGCAATTATAGGGGCCAGGGAGCATTGTGAATACAAAGATCATGGAGCATTGAGATGACAGGGGTCATGGATCATTGTGATGACAAGGGTCCTGGAACCTTGTGATGACACGGTTCATGGAGCATTGTGATGACAAGGTTCTTCAAGCATTGTGATGACACGGGCATGGAGCATTATGATGACAAGAGTTCTGGAGCATTGTGATGAAAAGGGTATGGAGCACTGTGATTACAGGGGACCAGGAGCATTGTGATTACATGGGCAGTGAATATTGTGATGACAGGGGTTCATGGAGCACTGTGATGACAAGTGTCATGGAACATTGTGATGACAGGGTTCATGGAGCATTGTGATGAGAGGGGCCTTGGAGCATTATGATGATAGGCGTCATGGGGTATCGTGATGAGAGTGGTCATAGAACATTGTGATGAAAGGGATCATGGAGCAATGTGATTACAGGGGCCATGGAGCATTTTGAATGCATAGTCCATGGAGCAGTGTGATGACAGGGGTCATGGAGCATTGTGATGAATGTGGTCATAGTTCATTGTGATGATAAGTGTCCAGGAACATTGTGATGACATGGATCATGGAGCATTGTGATGACAAGGGCCATGGCGAATTGTGATGACAGGTGTCATGGGGCATTGTGATGACAGTGGTCATCGAGAATTATGAGGAAAGGTAACATGGAGCACTGTGATAACAGGGGCCATGGAGCATTGTGATGACAAAGGCCATGGAGCATTTTGATGACAAGTGTCATGGAGCATTGTGATGAGACGGGCATGGAGCATTATGATGCCAAGAGTTCTGGAGCATTGCGTTGACAAGGGCATGGAGCATTGTGATGACAAGGGCCATGGCCAATTCTGATGACAGGTGTCATCGGGCATTGTGATGACAGAGGTTATCTAGCATTGTGATGAAAGGTACCATGGATCAATGTGATAACAGGGGCCATGGAGCATTGTGATGATAAAGGCCATGGAGCATTTTAATGAAAAATGTCATGGAGAATTGTGATGAGAAGGGCATGGAGCATTATGATGACAAGAGTTCTGGAGCATTGCGTTGACAAGGGAATGGAGCATTGTGATTACAGGGACCATGGAGGATAGTGATGACATCTGTCATGGAACATTGTGCTGACAGGGGCCATGGAGCATTGTGATGACAGGTATAATGTGGCATTGTAATGACAGTGGTCATAGAGCATTGTGATGAAATGGATCATGGAGCAATGTGATTACAGGGACCATGTAGCATTGCGAATGCATAGGCTATGGAGCATTGTGATGACAGGAGTCAAGGAGCATTGTGATGTAAGTGGTCATGGATCATTGTGATGACAAGTGTCCTGGACCATTGTGATGACACGGGTCATGGAGCATTGTGATGGCAAGGGCCATGGCGAATTGTTATGACATGTGTCTTGGGGCATTGTGATGACAGTGGTCATCTAGAATTGTGATAAAAGGTATCATGGAGCACTGTGATGACAGGGGCCATGGAGTATTGTAATGACAAGGCCATGGAACATTGTGATGACAAGTATCATGGAGCTTTGTGATGACACGAGCATTCATCATTATGATGACAAGAGTTCTGGAGCATCGTGATGACAAGGGCATGGAGCATTGTGATTACAGGGTCATGGAGCATTGTGATGACAACTGTCATGGAACATTGTGATGACAGGGTTCATGGAGCATTGTGATGACAAGTGCGATGGCGAATTGTGATGACAGGTGTCATGGGGCATTGTGTTGAAAGGGGCATGGAGCATTGTGACGACAATGGTCATGGAGCATTGTGATGACTGGTATCATGGAGCATTGTTCTGAGAAAGGTCATGGGGCAGTGTAATGACAAGTATCATGGAGGTTGTGATGAAAGGAGTCATGGAGCATTGTGATTAAATGGATCATGAGGCATTTTGATGACAAGAGTCATGGAACATTGTGATGACAGGGCTAATGGAGCATTGTGATGACAAGGGCTATGGAGCATTGTGATGACAAGGGCTATGGAGCATTGTGATGACAGGTGTCATGCAGCATTGTGATGAAAGGGGTCATGGATCACTACGATGACATGTGTAATGGAGCATTGTGATGATATGGACATGGAGCATTGTGATAACAGGGGCCAGGGAGCATTGAGATGACAAGAGCAGGGAACATTCTGATGACAGCAGTCTTGTATCATTGTGATGATACCTGTCATGGAACATTGTGCTGACAGGGGCTATAGAGCATTGTGATGACAGGTGTCATGTGGCATTGTGATGACAGTGGTCATAGAGCATTGTGATGAAAAGGATCATGGAGCAATGTGATTACAGGGGCCATGGAGCATTGTGAATACATAGGCCATGGAGCATTGTGATGACAGGGGTCAAGGAGCATTGTGATGAAAGTGGACATGGAGCACTGTGATGACACGGGCATGCAGCATTATGATGACAAGAGTTCTGGAGCATTGTGGTGAAAAGGGTATGGAGCACTGTGATTACAGGGGACCAGGAGCATTGTGATTACATGGGCAGTGAATATTGTGATGACAGGTGTTCATGGAGCACTGTGATGACAAGTGTCATGGCATATTGTGATGACAGGGTTCATGGAGCATTGTGATGAGAGGGGCCTTGGAGCATTATGATGATAGGCGTCATGGGGTATTGTGATGAGAGTGGTCATAGAACATTGTGATGAAAGGGATCATGGAGCAATGTGATTACAGGGGCCATGGAGCATTTTGAATGCATAGTCCATGGAGCAGTGTGATGACAGGGATCATGGAACATTGTGATGAATGTGGTCATAGTTCATTGTGATGATAAGTGTCCAGGAACATTGTGATGACATGGATCATGGAGCATTGTGATGACAAGGGCCATGGCGAATTGTGATGACAGGTGTCATGGGGCATTGTGATGAGACGGGCATGGAGCATTATGATGCCAATAGTTCTGGAGCATTGTGGTGACAAGGGCATGGAGCATTGTGAGGACAAGGGCCATGGCCAATTCTGATGACAGGTGTCCTCGGGCATTGTGATGACAGAGGTTATCTAGCATTGTGATGAAAGGTACCATGGATCACTGTGATAACAGGGGCCATGGAGCATTGTGATGATAAAGGCCATGGAGCATTTTAATGAAAAGTGTCATGGAGAATTGTGATGAGACGGGCATGGAGCATTATGATGACAAGAGTTCTGGAGCATTGCGTTGACAAGGGAATGGAGCATTGTGATTACAGGGACCATGGAGGAGAGTGATGACATCTGTCATGGAACATTGTGCTGACAGGGGCCATGGAGCATTGTGATGACAGGTATAATGTGGCATTGCAATGACAGGGGTCATAGAGCATTGTGATGAAATGGATCATGGAGCAATGTGATTACAGGGACGATGTAGCATTGCGAATGCATAGGCTATGGAGCATTGTGATGACAGGAGTCAAGGAGCATTGTGATGTAAGTGGTCTTGGATCATTGTGATGACAAGTGTCCTGGACCATTGTGATGACATGGGTCATGGAGCATTGTGATGGCAAGGGCCATGGCGAATTGTGATGACATGTGTCTTGGGGCATTGTGATGACAGTGGCCATCTAGAATTGTGATGAAAGGTATCATGGAGCACTGTGATGACAGGGGGTATGGAACATTGTGATGAGAAAGGCCATGGAGCATTGTGATGACCAATGTCATGGGGCATTTTGATGACATTGGCATGGAGCATTATGATGACAAGAGTTCTGGAGCATTTTAATGACAAGGCCATGGAGCATTGTGATGACAAGTGTCATGGGGCATTTTGATGACATTGGCATGGAGCATTATGATGACAAGAGTTCTGGAGCATTTTAATGACAAGGCCATGGAGCATTGTGATGACAAGTGTCATGGGGCATTTTGATGACATTGGCATGGAGCATTGTGATGACACGGTCCATGGAGCATTGTGATGAAAAGGGCAGGGAACATTGTGATCACTTGGTTCATGGAGCATTGGGATGAAAGGGGCCATGGAGCATTGAGATGACAGGCGTCATGAGGCATGGTGATGACAGTGGTCATGGAGCATGGTGATGAAAGAGATCATGGAGCAATATGATAAGAGGGGCCATGGAGCATTGTGATGACAGGTGTATTGGAGCATTGTGATGAAAGTAGTCATGGATCATTGTGATGACATGTGTCCTGGAACACTGTGATGACACGGTTCATCGATTCTTGTGATGACAAGGGTCATAGCGAATTGTGATGACAGGTGTCATGGGGCATTGTGATGACATTGATCATCTAGGAATTGTGATGAAAGGTATCATGGAGCACTGAGATGACTGGGGGCATGAAGTATTGTTATGAAAATTGTCCTGGATTATTGTGATGACAGCAGTCATGGAGAATTGTGATGACAGGGATTATGCAGCATTGTGTTGACAAGGGTATGGACTATTGTGATGACAATGGTCATGGAGCAATGTGATGAAAGTTTTCATGGAAGATCGTGATGAAAAGTGCCTGGGAGCATTGTGACGATAAAGGCCATGGAGCATTGTGATGACAAGTTTCATGGAGCATTGGAATGAAAGGTTTCATTGTGCACTGTGATGACAACGGGGATGCAGTATTGTGATGAAACTGGTCCTGGAGCATTGTGATAAAAAAAGCCATGGAGCATTGTGATGACAGGCACCATGGAGCATTGTGAAGAAAGGGGCCATGGGGAATTCTAATGACAATAGAGAAATGTGATGAAAATGGTCAGCGAGCATACTGATTAAAGTGGTCATTGAGAATTGTGATGAAAAGTGACAGGGAGCATTGTGATGAGAAAGATCATGGAGAAATGTGATGACCAGGGTCATGTAGCATTGTTATGACACGGTCATGGAACATTGTGATGACAAGAATTCTGGAGCATTGTGAGGTAAAAGACATGGTTCACTATGATTATAGGGGACATGGAGCATTGTGATGACATGGGCAGGGAACACTGTGATGACAGGTGTTATGGAGCAATGGGATGACAAGTGTCATGGAGCATTGTGATGAGAGGGGCCTTGGAGAATGGTGATGACAGGTGTCATGGGGCATTGAGATGGCAGTGGTCATGGAGCATTATGATGAAAGGTGTTATGGAGCACTGTGATTACAGGGGCCATGGAGCATTGTGAATACAAAGGCCATGGAGCATTGAGATGACAGTAGTCATGGAGCATTGTGATGAAAGTGGTAATGGATCATTGTGATGACAAGTGTCCTGGGACCCTGTGATGACATGGTTCATGGAGCATTGTGATGACAATGGTCATGGCGAATTGTGATGACAACTTCATGGGGCATTGTGATGGCAGTGGTCATCTAGAAATGTGATTAAAGTTATTATGGAGCACAGTAATGAGAGGGACCATGGAGCATTGTGATGACAAGTGTCATGGAGCATGGTGATGTAACGGACATGGAGCATTATAATGACAAGAGTTCAGGAGCCTTGTGATGACAAGGGCATGGAGCATTGTGATAACAGGCGCCATGGAGCAGTGTGATGACAAAGGCTTGGAGCACTGTGATGACAAGGGCCATGGAGCATTGTGATTACAAGGGTCATTGGGCATTGTGATGAGTGAGGTCATGGAGCATTGAGATGAAACGGGTCATGGAGCACTGTGATTACAGGGGCCATGGAGCATTGTGATGACAAAGGCCATGGAGCATTGTGATGAGAGGTGTCATGGAGTATTGCGATGAAACGTGTCATGGACCATTACGATGACAGGGGTCATGGAGAATTGTGATGTCAGTGGCCATGGGGAATTTGGATGAAAAGCGTACTGGAGCATTGTGAGGAAATGTTTCATGGAGCATTGTGATGACAAGGGCCATGGAGCATCGTGATGACAGGGGTCATGTGGCATTGTGCTGAAAGCGGTCATGGAGCTTTGCGATGAAAAGCGCAATGTAGCATTGTGATGACAAGGGTTATGGATCATTGTAAAAACAGGTATCATTGGGCATTGTGATGACAGTGGTCATGGAGCATTGTGATGAAAGGGGTCATGGAGCACTGTGATCACAGGGGCCATGTATAATTGTGATGACAAAGACCATGGAGCATTGTGATGACAGTTGTCATGGAGCATTGTGTTGAAAGGGGCATGGAGCATTGTGACGACAATGGTCATGGAGCATTGTGATGACTGGTATCATGGAGCATTGTTCTGAAAAAGGTCATGGGGCAGTGTAATGACAAGTATCATGGAGGATGTGATGAAAGGAGTCATGGAGCATTGTGATTAAATGGATCATGAGGCATTTTGATGACAAGAGTCATGGAACATTGTGATGACAGGGCTAATGGAGCATTGTGATGACAAGGGCTATGGAGCATTGTGATGACTGGGGTCATGGAGCATTGTGATGAAAGGGGTCATGGATCACATCGATGACATGGGTAATGGAGCATTGTGATGATATGAGCATGGAGCATTGTGATGACAGGGGCCAGGGAGCATTGAGAATGACAAGGGCAGGGAACATTGTGATGACAGCAGTCATGGATCATTGTGATGATACCTGTCATGGAACATTGTGCTGACAGGGGCTATAGAGCATTGTGATGACAGGTGTCATGTGGCATTGTGATGACAGTGGTCATAGAGCATTGTGATGAAAGTGGTCATGGAGAACTGTGATGACAAGGGAATGGAGCATTATGATGACAAGAGTTCTGGAGCATTGTGATGACAAGGGTATGGAGCATTGTGATTACAGGGGACCAGGAGCATTGTGATTACATGGGCAGTGAATATTGTGATGACAGGGGTCATGGAGCACTGTGATGACTAGTGTCATGGAACATTGTGATGACAGGGATCATGGAGCATTGTGATGAGAGGGGCCTTGGAGCATTATGATGATAGGCGTCATGGGGCATTGTGATGACAGCGGTCTTGGAGTATTGTGATGAAAGGGATCATGGAGCAATGTGATTACAGGAGCCATGGAGCATTGTGAATGCATAGGCCATGGAGCAATGAAATGACAGGGGTCAAGGAGCATTGTGATGTAAGTTGTCATGGAGCATTGTCATGACTATTGTCCATGAACATTGTGATGACATGGTTCATGGAGCATTGTGATGACAAGTGCCATGGCGAATTGTGATGACAGGTGTCATGCGGCATTGTGATGACAGTGGTCATGTAGAATTGTAATGAACGGTATCATGGAGGACTCTGACGACAGGGGCCGTGGAGCACTGTGATGACAGTGGTCATCTAGAATTGTGATGAAATATACCAGGGAGCATTGTGATGACAGGGGTCATGGATCACCGCAATTATAGGGGCCAGGGAGCATTGTGAATACAAAGATCATGGAGCATTGAGATGACAGGGGTCATGGATCATTGTGATGACAAGGGTCCTGGAACCTTGTGATGACACGGTTCATGGAGCATTGTGATGACAAGGTTCTTCAAGCATTGTGATGACACGGGCATGGAGCATTATGATGACAAGAGTTCTGGAGCATTGTGATGAAAAGTGTATGGAGCACTGTGATTACAGGGGACCAGGAGCATTGTGATTACATGGGCAGTGAATATTGTGATGACAGGTGTTCATGGAGCACTGTGATGACAAGTGTCATGGAACATTGTGATGACAGGGTTCATGGAGCATTGTGATGAGAGGGGCCTTGGAGCATTATGATGATAGGCGTCATGGGGTATTGTGATGAGTGTGGTCATAGAACATTGTGATGAAAGGGATCATGGAGCAATGTGATTACAGGGGCCATGGAGCATTTTGAATGCATAGTCCATGGAGCAGTGTGATGACAGGGGTCATGGAGCATTGTGATGAATGTGGTCATAGTTCATTGTGATGATAAGTGTCCAGGAACATTGTGATGACATGGATCATGGAGCATTGTGATGACAAGGGCCATGGCGAATTGTGATGACAGGTGTCATGGGGCATTGTGATGACAGTGGTCATCGAGAATTATGAGGAAAGGTAACATGGAGCACTATGATAACAGGGGCCATGGAGCATTGTGATGACAAAGGCCATGGAGCATTTTGATGACAAGTGTCATGGAGCATTGTGATGAGACGGGCATGGAGCATTATGATGCCAAGAGTTCTGGAGCATTGCGTTGACAAGGGCATGGAGCATTGTGATGACAAGGGCCATGGCCAATTCTGATGACAGGTGTCATCGGGCATTGTGATGACAGAGGTTATCTAGCATTGTGATGAAAGGTACAATGGATCAATGTGATAACAGGGGCCATGGAGCATTGTGATGATAAAGGCCATGGAGCATTTTAATGAAAAGTGTCATGGAGAATTGTGATGAGACGGGCATGGAGCATTATGATGACAAGAGTTCTGGAGCATTGCGTTGACAAGGGAATGGAGCATTGTGATTACAGGGACCATGGAGGATAGTGATGACATCTGTCATGGAACATTGTGCTGACAGGGGCCATGGAGCATTGTGATGACAAGTATAATGTGGCATTGTAATGACAGTGGTCATAGAGCATTGTGATGAAATGGATCATGGAGCAATGTGATTACAGGGACCATGTAGCATTGCGAATGCATAGGCTATGGAGCATTGTGATGACAGGAGTCAAGGAGCATTGTGATGTAAGTGGTCATGGATCATTGTGATGACAAGTGTCCGGGACCATTGTGATGACACGGGTCATGGAGCATTGTGATGGCAAGGGCCATGGCGAATTGTGATGACATGTGTCTTGGGGCATTGTGATGACAGTGGTCATCTAGAATTGTGATAAAAGGTATCATGGAGCACTGTGATGACAGGGGCCATGGAGTATTGTAATGACAAGGCCATGGAACATTGTGATGACAAGTATCATGGAGCTTTGTGATGACACGAGCATTCATCATTATGATGACAAGAGTTCTGGAGCATTGTGATGACAAGGGCATCGAGCATTGTGATTACAGGGTCATGGAACATTGTGATGACAACTGTCATGGAACATTGTGATGACAGGGTTCATGGAGCATTGTGATGACAAGTGCGATGGCGAATTGTGATGACAGGTGTCATGGGGCATTGTGTTGAAAGGGGCATGGAGCATTGTGACGACAATGGTCATGGAGCATTGTGATGACTGGTATCATGGAGCATTGTTCTGAAAAAGGTCATGGGGCAGTGTAATGACAAGTATCATGGAGGATGTGATGAAAGGAGTCATGGAGCATTGTGATTAAATGGATCATGAGGCATTTTGATGACAAGAGTCATGGAACATTGTGATGACAGGGCTAATGGAGCATTGTGATGACAAGGGCTATGGAGCATTGTGATGACAGGTGTCATGCAGCATTGTGATGAAAGGGGTCATGGATCACTACGATGACATGTGTAATGGAGCATTGTGATGATATGGACATGGAGCATTGTGATAACAGGGGCCAGGGAGCATTGAGATGACAAGAGTAGGGAACATTCTGATGACAGCAGTCTTGTATCATTGTGATGATACCTGTCATGGAACATTGTGCTGACAGGGGCTATAGAGCATTGTGATGACAGGTGTCATGTGGCATTGTGATGACAGTGGTCATAGAGCATTGTGATGACAGGGGTCATGTGGCATTGTGCTGAAAGCGGTCATGGAGCTTTGCGATGAAAAGCGCAATGTAGCATTGTGATGACAAGGGTTATGGATCATTGTAAAAACAGGTATCATTGGGCATTGTGATGACAGGGGCATGGAGCATTTTTTTGTAAGTTGCAATGGAGAATTGTGATGAAAGGGATCATGTGGATTTGTAATGACAAGGGCCATGGAGCATTGTGATGAAAGAAATCTTGGAGTATTTTGATGAAAGTTGTCATGGAGCATTGCGAAGAAAAGCACCAAGGAACATTGTGATGACAAGGGCCATCGAGCATTGTGATGACAAGTGTCATGGAGCATTGTGATGACAGGTGTCATGGAGCATCGTGAAGACAAATGCCATGGATAATTGTGATGAGTGGTGGCATTGGGCATTGTGTTGAAAGGGGTCATGGAGTACTGGGATTACAGGGGCCATGGAGCATTGTGATAACAAGTGACATGGAGGATAGTGATGACAGGCGTCATAGAGCATTGTGATGACAAGTGCCATTTAGCATTTTGATGACAGGGCTCATCAGGCATTGTTTTGACAGGGGTCACGGAGCATTGTGATGACAAAGGCCATAGAGCATTGTGATGACAGGGGTCATGGAGCATTGTGATGACATGGGCCATGGAGCATTGTGAAGACAAGATTCATGGAGCATTGTGATGACACGGGCATGAAGCATGGTGATGACAACAGACCTGGAGCATTGTGATGACAAGGGCATGGAGCATTGTGATTAAATGAGATATGGAGCATTGTAATGACATTGGCAGGGATCATTGTGATTACAGGGATCATGGAGCATTGTGATGACAAGTGTCATGCAATATTGTGCTGACACAGGTCATGGAGCATTTTGATGAGAGTGGCCTTGGAGCACAGTGATGAGAGATGTCATGGGGCATTATGGTGACAGTGCTCAAGGAGCATTCTGATGAAAGTGTTCATGGAGCAACGTGATTATCGGGACAATGGAGCATTGTGAATACATAGGCCATGGAGCATTGAGATAACAGAGTTCATGGAGCATTGTGATGAAAGTGGTCATGGATCACTGTGATGACAAGTGTCCTGGAACCTAGTGATGACACGGTTCATACAGCATTGAGATGACAATGGCCAAGGCGATTTGTGATGACACGTGTCATGGGGCATTGTGATGACATTGGTCATCTTGCATTGTGAGAAGAGTGGTCATGTAGAATTTTAATTAAAAGTATCATGGAGCACTGTGATGACAAAGGCAAAGGAACATTTTGATGACAAGAGTCATTGAGCAATGGGATGACACAGGAATGGAGTATTATGATGAAAAGTGTTCTGGAGCATTGTGATGACAAGGGCATGGAGCATTGTGATTACAGGGTCATGGAGCATTGTGATGACAACTGTCATGGAACATTGTGATGACAGGGTTCATGGAGCATTGTGATTAAAGGGGCCATGGAGCATTTTGATGACAAGGGCAGGCGAACATTTTGATTACATTGGTAATGGAGCATTGTGATGACATGGGCAGGGAACATTGTGAAGACAGGTGTAATGGAACATTGTGATTACAGGGGACATGGAGCATTTTGATGACATGGGCAGGCAACATTGTGATGACAGGTGTCATGGAGCTTTGTGATGACAATTGTCATGGAACGTTGTGCTGACAGGGATCATGGAGCATTGTGATGAGACGGTCATTGGAGCATTGTGATGACAGGCGTACTGGAGCCTATTGAGGAAAGGTGTCATGAGTCATTGTGATTACAGCGATCATGGAACATTGTGATGACAGTGGTCATGGAGCATTGTAATGACAGGGGTCATGGAGCATTGTGATGACAGGGGTCATGGGGCATTGTGATGACAGTGGTCATGGAGCATTGTGATGAAAGGGGTCATGGAGCACTGTGATCACAGGGGCCATGGAGTATTGTAATAACAAGGCCATGGAACATTGTGATGACAAGTATCATGGAGCTTTGTGATGACATGACCATTCATCATTATGATGACAAGAGTTCTGGAGCATCGTGATGAAAAGGGTATGGACCACTGTGATTACAGGGGACCAGGAGCATTGTGATTACATGGGCAGTGAATATTGTGATGACAAGGGTTCATGGAGCACTGTGATGACAAGTGTCATGGAACATTGTGATGACAGGGTTCATGGAGCATTGTGATGAGAGGGGCCTTGGAGCATTATGATGATAGGCGTCATGGGGTATTGTGATGAGAGTGGTCATAGAACATTGTGATGAAAGGGATCATGAAGCAATGTGATTACAGGGGCCATGGAGCATATTGAATGCATAGGCCATGGAGCAGTGTGATGACAGGGGTCATGAGGCATTGTGATGAATGTGGTCATAGTTCATTGTGATGATAAGTGTCCAGGAACATTGTGATGACATGGATCATGGAGCATTGTGATGACAAGGGCCATGGCGAATTGTGATGACAGGTGTCAAGGGGCATTGTGATGACAGTGGTCATCTAGGATTGTGATAAAAGGTAACATGGAGCACTGTGATAACAGGGGCCATGGAGCATTGTGATGACAAAGGCCATGGAGCATTTTGATGACAAGTGTCATGGAGCATTGTGATGAGACGGGCATGGAGCATTATGATGCCAAGAGTTCTGGAGCATTGCGTTGACAAGGGCATGGAGCATTGTGATGACAAGGGCCATGGCCAATTCTGATGACAGGTGTCATCGGGCATTGTGATGACAGAGGTTATCTAGCATTGTGATGAAAGGTACAATGGATCAATGTGATAACAGGGGCCATGGAGCATTGTGATGATAAAGGCCATGGAGCATTTTAATGAAAAGTGTCATGGAGAATTGTGATGAGACGGGCATGGAGCATTATGATGACAAGAGTTCTGGAGCATTGCGTTGACAAGGGAATGGAGCATTGTGATTACAGGGACCATGGAGGATAGTGATGACATCTGTCATGGAACATTGTGCTGACAGGGGCCATGGAGCATTGTGATGACAGGTATAATGTGGCATTGTAATGACAGTGGTCATAGAGCATTGTAATGAAATGGATCATGGAGCAATGTGATTACAGGGACCATGTAGCATTCCAAATGCATAGGCTATGGAGCATTGTGATGACAGGAGTCAAGGAGCATTGTGATGTAAGTGGTCATGGATCATTGTGATGACAAGTGTCCTGGACCATTGTGATGGCACGGGTCATGGAGCATTGTGATGGCAAGGGCCATGGCGAATTGTTATGACATGAGTCTTGGTGCATTGTGATGACAGTGGTCATCTAGAATTGTGATAAAAGGTATCATGGAGCACTGTGATGACAGGGGCCATGGAGTATTGTAATGACAAGGCAATGGAACATTGTGATGACAAGTATCATGGAGCTTTGTGATGACACGAGCATTCATCATTATGATGACAAGAGTTCTGGAGCATTGTGATGACAAGGGCATGGAGCATTGTGATTACAGGGTCAAGGAGCATTGTGATGACAACTGTCATGGAACATTGTGATGACAGGGTTCATGGAGCATTGTGATTAAAGGGGCCATGGAGCATTTTGATGACAAGGGCAGGCGAACATTTTGATTACATTGGTAATGGAGCATTGTGATGACATGGGCAGGGAACATTGTGAAGACAGGTGTAATGGAACATTGTGATTACAGGGGACATGGAGCATTTTGATGACATAGGCAGGCAGCATTGTGATGACAGGTGTCATGGAGCATTGTGATGACAATTGTCATGGAACGTTGTGCTGACAGGGATCATGGAGCATTGTGATGAGACGGTCATTGGAGCATTGTGATAACAGGCGTACTGGAGCCTTCTGAGGAAAGGTGTCATGAGTCATTGTGATTACAGCGATCATGGAACATTGTGATGACAGTGGTCATGGAGCATTGTAATGACAGGGGCCATGGAGCATTGTGATGACAGGGGTCATGGGGCATTGTGATGACAGTTGTCATGGAGCATTGTGTTGAAAGGGGCATGGAGCATTGTGACGACAATGGTCATGGAGCATTGTGATGACTGGTATCATGGAACATTGTTCTGAGAAAGGTCATGGGGCAGTGTAATGACAAGTATCATGGAGGATGTGATGAAAGGAGTCATGGAGCATTGTGATTAAATGGATCATGAGGCATTTTGATGACAAGAGTCATGGAACATTGTGATGACAGGGCTAATGGAGCATTGTGATGACAAGGGCTATGGAGCATTGTGATGACTGGGGTCATGGAGCATTGTGATGAAAGGGGTCATGGATCACTACGATGACATGGGTAATGGAGCATTGTGATGATATGAGCATGGAGCATTCTGATGACAGGGGCCAGGGAGCATGAGAATGACAAGGGCAAGGAACATTGTGATGACAGCAGTCATGGATCATTGTGATGATACCTGCCATGGAACATTGTGCTGACAGGGGCTATAGAGCATTGTGATGACAGGTGTCATGTGGCATTGTGATGACAGTGGTCATAGAGCATTGTGATGAAAGTGGTCATGGAGCACTGTGATGACACGGGAATGGAGCATTATGATGACAATTGTTCTGGAGCATTGTGATGACAAGGGTATGGAGCATTGTGATTACAGGGGACCAGGAGCATTGTGATTACATGGGCAGTGAATATTGTGATGACAGGGGTCATGGAGCACTGTGATGACTAGTGTCATGGAACATTGTGATGACAGGGATCATGGAGCATTGTGATGAGAGGGGCCTTGGAGCATTATGATGATAGGCGTCATGGGGCATTGTGATGACAGCGGTCTTGGAGTATTGTGATGAAAGGGATCATGGAGCAATGTGATTACAGGAGCCATGGAGCATTGTGAATGCATAGGCCATGGAGCAATGGAATGACAGGTGTCAAGGAGCATTGTGATGTAACTTGTCATGGAGCATTGTGATTACTCTTGTCATTGAACATTGTGATGACATGGTTCATGGAGCATTGTGATGACAGGTGTCATGTGGAATTGTGATGAGAGCGGTCATATAGAATTGTGATTGAAGGTATCAGGGAGGACTCTGATAACAGGGGCCGTGGAGCACTGTGATGACAGTGGTCATCTAGAATTGTGATGAAATATACCAGGGAGCATTGTGATGACAGGGGTCATGGATCACCGCAATTATAGAGGCCATGGAGCATTGTGAATACAAAGATCATGGAGCATTGAGATGACAGGGGTCACGGATCATTGTGATGACAAGGGTCCTGGAACCTTGTGATGACACGGTTCATGGAGCATTGTGATGACAAGGTTCTTCAAGCATTGTGATGACACGGGCATGGAGCATTATGATGACAAGAGTTCTGGAGCATCGTGATGACAAGGGTATGGAGTACTATGATTACAGGGGACCAGGAGCATTGTGATTACATGGGGAGTGAATATTGTGATGACAGGGGTCATGGAGCACTGTGATGACTAGTGTCATGGAACATTGTGATGACAGGGATCATGGAGCATTGTGATGAGAGGGGCCTTAGAGCATTATGATGATAGGCGTCATGGGGCATTGTGATGACAGCGGTCTTGGAGCATTGTGATGAAAGGGATCATGGAGCAATGTGATTACAGGAGCCATGGAGCATTGTGAATGCATAGGCCATGGAGCAATGGAATGACAGGGGTCAAGGAGCATTGTGATGTAAGTTGTCATGGAGCATTGTGATGACAAGTGTCCATGAACATTGTGATGACATGGTTCATGGAGCATTGTGATGACAAGTGCCATGGCGAATTGTGATGACAGGTGTCATGGGGCATTGTGATGACAGTGGTCATGTAGAATTGTAATGAAAGGTATCATGGAGGACTCTGACGACAGGGGCCGTGGAGCACTGTGATGACAGTGGTCATCTAGAATTGTGATGAAATATACCAGGGAGCATTGTGATGACAGGGGTCATGGATCACCGCAATTATAGGGGCCAGGGAGCATTGTGAATACAAAGATCATGGAGCATTGAGATGACAGGGGTCATGGATCATTGTGATGACAAGCGTCCTAGAACCTTGTGATGACACGGTTCATGGAGCATTGTGATGACAAGGTTCTTCAAGCATTGTGATGACACCGGCATGGAGCATTATGATGACAAGAGTTCTGGAGCATTGTGATGACAAGGGTATGGAGCACTGTGATTACAGGAGACCAGGAGCATTGTGATTACATGGGCAGTGAATATTGTGATGACAGGGATTCATGGAGCACTGTGATGACAAGTGTCATGGAACATTGTGATGACAGGGTTCATGGAGCATTGTGATGAGAGGGGCCTTGGAGCATTATGATGATAGGCGTCATGGGGTATTTTGATGAGAGTGGTCATAGAACATCGTGATGAAAAGGATCATGGAGCAATGTGATTACAGGGGCCATGGAGCATTTTGAATGCATAGGCCATGAAGCAGTGTGATGACAGGGGTCATGGATCATTGTGATGACAAGTGTCCTGGACCATTGTGATGACACGGGTCATGGAGCATTGTGATGGCAAGGGCCATGGCGAATTGTGATGACATGTGTCTTGGGGCATTGTGATGACAGTGGTCATCTAGAATTGTGATAAAAGGTATCATGGAGCACTGTGATGACAGGGGCCATGGAGTATTGTAATGACAAGGCCATGGAACATTGTGATGACAAGTATCATGGAGCTTTGTGATGACACGAGCATTCATCATTATGATGACAAGAGTTCTGGAGCATCGTGATGAAAAGGGTATGGACCACTGTGATTACAGGGGACCAGGAGCATTGTGATTACATGGGCAGTGAATATTGTGATGACAAGGGTTCATGGAGCACTGTGATGACAAGTGTCATGGAACATTGTGATGACAGGGTTCATGGAGCATTGTGATGAGAGGGGCCTTGGAGCATTATGATGATAGGCGTCATGGGGTATTGTGATGAGAGTGGTCATAGAACATTGTGATGAAAGGGATCATGAAGCAATGTGATTACAGGGGCCATGGAGCATATTGAATGCATAGGCCATGGAGCAGTGTGATGACAGGGGTCATGAGGCATTGTGATGAATGTGGTCATAGTTCATTGTGATGATAAGTGTCCAGGAACATTGTGATGACATGGATCATGGAGCATTGTGATGACAAGGGCCATGGCGAATTGTGATGACAGGTTTCATGGGGCATTGTGATGACAGTGGTCATCTAGGATTGTGATAAAAGGTAACATGGAGCACTGTGATAACAGGGGCCATGGAGCATTGTGATGACAAAGGCCATGGAGCATTTTGATGACAAGTGTCATGGAGCATTGTGATGAGACGGGCATGGAGCATTATGATGCCAAGAGTTCTGGAGCATTGCGTTGACAAGGGCATGGAGCATTGTGATGACAAGGGCCATGGCCAATTCTGATGACAGGTGTCATCGGGCATTGTGATGACAGAGGTTATCTAGCATTGTGATGAAAGGTACAATGGATCAATGTGATAACAGGGGCCATGGAGCACTGTGATGATAAAGGCCATGGAGCATTTTAATGAAAAGTGTCATGGAGAATTGTGATGAGACGGGCATGGAGCATTATGATGACAAGAGTTCTGGAGCATTGCGTTGACAAGGGAATGGAGCATTGTGATTACAGGGACCATGGAGGAGAGTGATGACATCTGTCATGGAACATTGTGCTGACAGGGGCCATGGAGCATTGTGATGACAGGTATAATGTGGCATTGTAATGACAGTGGTCATAGAGCATTGTGATGAAATGGATCATGGAGCAATGTGATTACAGGGACCATGTAGCATTGCGAATGCATAGGCTATGGAGCATTGTGATGACAGGAGTCAAGGAGCATTGTGATGTAAGTGGTCATGGATCATTGTGATGACAAGTGTCCTGGACCATTGTGAGGACACGGGTCGTGGAGCATTGTGATGGCAAGGGCCATGGCGAATTGTGATGACATGTGTCTTGGGGCATTGTGATGACAGTGGTCATCTAGAATTGTGATAAAAGGTATCATGGAGCACTGTGATGACAGGGGCCATGGAGTATTGTAATGACAAGGCAATGGAACATTGTGATGACAAGTATCATGGAGCTTTGTGATGACACGAGCATTCATCATTATGATGACAAGAGTTCTGGAGCATTGTGATGACAAGGGCATGGAGCATTGTGATTACAGGGTCATGGAGCATTGTGATGACAACTGTCATGGAACATTGTGATGACAGGGTTCATGGAGCATTGTGATTAAAGGGGCCATGGAGCATTTTGATGACAAGGGCAGGCGAACATTTTGATTACATTGGTAATGGAGCATTGTGATGACATGGGCAGGGAACATTGTGAAGACAGGTGTAATGGAACATTGTGATTACAGGGGACATGGAGCATTTTGATGACATGGGCAGGCAACATTGTGATGACAGGTGTCATGGAGCATTGTGATGACAATTGTCATGTAATGTTGTGCTGACAGGGATCATGGAGCATTGTGATGAGATGGTCATTGGAGCATTGTGATGACAGGCGTACTGGAGCGTTCTGAGGAAAGGTGTCATGGGTCATTGTGATTACAGCGATCATGGAACATTGTGATGACAGTGGTCATGGAGCATTGTAATGACAGGGGCCATGGAGCATTGTGATGACAGGGTTCATGGGGCATTGTGATGACAGTGGTCATGGAGCATTGTGATGAAAGGGGTCATGGATCACTACGATGACATGGGTAATGGAGCATTGTGATGATATGAGCATGGAGCATTGTGATGACAGGGGGCAGGGAGCATTGAGATGACAAGGGCAGGGAATATTGTGATGACAGCAGTCATGGATCATTGTGATGATACCTGTCATGGAACATTGTGCTGACAGGGGCTATAGAGCATTGTGATGACAGGTGTCATGTGGCATTGTGATGACAGTGGTCATAGAGCATTGTGATGAAAGTGGTCATGGAGCACTGTGATGACACGGGAATGGAGCATTATGATGACAAGAGTTCTGGAGCATTGTGATGACAAGGGTATGGAGCATTGTGATTACAGGGGACCAGGAGCATTGTGATTACATGGGCAGTGAATATTGTGATGACAGGGGTCATGGAGCACTGTGATGACTAGTGTCATGGAACATTGTGATGACAGGGATCATGGAGCATTGTGATGAGAGGGGCCTTGGAGCATTATGATGATAGGCGTCATGGGGCATTGTGATGACAGCGGTCTTGGAGTATTGTGATGAAAGGGATCATGGAGCAATGTGATTACAGGAGCCATGGAGAATTGTGAATGCATAGGCCATGGAGCAATGGAATGACAGGGGTCAAGGAGCATTGTGATGTAAGTTGTCATGGAGCATTGTGATGACTCTTGTCCATGAACATTGTGATGACATGGTTCATGGAGCATTGTGATGACAGGTGTCATGTGGAATTGTGATGAGAGCGGTCATATAGAATTGTGATTAAAGGTATCAGGGAGGACTCTGATAACAGGGGCCGTGGAGCACTGTGATGACAGTGGTCATCTAGAATTGTGATGAAATATACCAGGGAGCATTGTGATGACAGGGGTCATGGATCACCGCAATTATAGAGGCCATGGAGCATTGTGAATACAAAGATCATGTAGCATTGAGATGACAGGGGTCACGGATCATTGTGATGACAAGGGTCCTGGAACCTTGTGATGACACGGTTCATGGAGCATTGTGATGACAAGGTTCTTCAAGCATTGTGATGACACGGGCATGGAACATTATGATGATAAGAGTTCTGGAGCATTGTGATGACAAGGGTATGGAGCACTATGATTACAGGGGACCAGGAGCATTGTGATTACATGGGCAGTGAATATTGTGATGACAGGGGTCATGGAGCACTGTGATGACTAGTGTCATGGAGCATTGTGATGAGAGGGGCCTTAGAGCATTATGATGATAGGCGTCATGGGGCATTTTGATGACAGCGGTCTTGGAGCATTGTGATGAAAGGGATCATGGAGCAATGTGCTTACAGGAGCCATGGAGCATTGTGAATGCATAGGCCATTTAGCAATGAAATGACAGGGGTCAAGGAGCATTGTGATGTAAGTTGTCATGGAGCATTGTGATGACAAGTGTCCATGAACATTGTGATGACATGGTTCATGGAGCATTGTGATGACAAGTGCCATGGCGAATTGTGATGACAGGTGTCATGGGGCATTGTGATGACAGTGGTCATGTAGAATTGTAATGAAAGGTATCATGGAGGACTCTGACGACAGGGGCTGTGGAGCACTGTGATGACAGTGGTCATCTAGAATTGTGATGAAATATACCAGGGAGCATTGTGATGACAGGGGTCATGGATCACCGCAATTATAGGGGCCAGGGAGCATTGTGAATACAAAGATCATGGAGCATTGAGATGACAGGGGTCATGGATCATTGTGATGACAAGGGTCCTAGAACCTTGTGATGACACGGTTCATGGAGCATTGTGATGACAAGGTTCGTCAAGCATTGTGATGACACGGGCATGGAGCATTATGATGACAAGAGTTCTGGAGCATTGTGATGAAAAGGGTATGGAGCACTGTGATTACAGGAGACCGGGAGCATTGTGATTACATGGGCAGTGAATATTGTGATGACAGGGGTTCATGGAGCACTGTGATGACAAGTGTCATGGAACATTGTGATGACAGGGTTCATGGAGCATTGTGATGAGAGGGGCCTTGGAGCATTATGATGATAGGCGTCATGGGGTATTACGATGAGAGTGGTCATAGAACATCGTGATGAAAGGGATCATGGAGCAATGTGATTACAGGGGCCATGGAGCATTTTGAATGCATAGGCCATGGAGCAGTGTGATGACAGGGGTCATGGATCATTGTGATGAAAAGTGTCCTGGACCATTGTGATGACACGGGTCATGGAGCATTGTGATGGCAAGGGCCATGGCGAATTGTGATGACATGTGTCTTGGGGCATTGTGATGACAGTGGTCATCTAGAATTGTGATAAAAGGTATCATGGAGCACTGTGATGACAGGGGCCATGGAGTATTGTAATGACAAGGCCATGGAACAGTGTGATGACAAGTATCATGGAGCTTTGTGATGACACGAGCATTCATCATTATGATGACAAGAGTTCTGGAGCATCGTGATGACAAGGGCATGGAGCATTGTGATTACAGGGTCATGGAGCATTGTGATGACAACTGTCATGGAACATTGTGATGACAGGGTTCATGGAGCATTGTGATTAAAGGGGCCATGGAGCATTTTGATGACAAGGGCAGGCGAACATTTTGATTACATTGGTAATGGAGCATTGTGATGACATGGGCAGGGAACATTGTGAAGACAGGTGTAATGGAACATTGTGATTACAGGGGACATGGAGCATTTTGATGACATGGGCAGGCAACATTGTGATGACAGGTGTCATGGAGCATTGTGATGACAATTGTCATGGAACGTTGTGCTGACAGGGATCATGGAGCATTGTGATGAGACGGTCATTGGAGCATTGTGATGACAGGCGTACTGGAGCCTTCTGAGGAAAGGTGTCATGAGTCATTGTGATTACAGCGACAATGGAACATTGTGATGACAGTGGTCATGGAGCATTGTAATGACAGGGGTCATGGAGCATTGTGATGACAGGGGTCATGGGGCATTGTGATGACAGTGGTCATGGAGCATTGAGATGAAAGGGGTCATGGAGCACTGTGATCACAGGGGCCATGTATAATTGTGATGACAAAGGCCATGGAGCATTGTGATGACAGTTGTCATGGAGCATTGTGTTGAAAGGGGCATGGAGCATTGTGACGACAATGGTCATGGAGCATTGTGATGACTGGTATCATGGAGCATTGTTCTGAAAGAGGTCATGGGGCAGTGTAATGACAAGTATCATGGAGGATGTGATGAAAGGAGTCATGGAGCATTGTGATTAAATGGATCATGAGGCATTTTGATGACAAGAGTCATGGAACATTGTGATGACAGGGCTAATGGAGCATTGTGATGACAAGGGCTATGGAGCATTGTGATGACTGGGGTCATGGAGCATTGTGATGAAAGGGGTCATGGATCACATCGATGACATGGGTAATGGAGCATTGTGATGATATGAGCATGGAGCATTGTGATGACAGGAGCCAGGGAGCATTGAGAATGACAAGGGCAGGGAACATTGTGATGACAGCAGTCATGGATCATTGTGATGATACCTGTCATGGAACATTGTGCTGACAGGGGCTATAGAGCATTGTGATGACAAGGGCTATGGAGCATTGTGATGACAGGGCTAATGGAGCATTGTGATGACAAGGGCTATGGAGCATTGTGATGAATGGGGTCATGGGGCATGGTGATGACAGTGGTCATGGAGCATTGTGATGACAAAGACCACGGAGCATTGTGATGACAGGTGTCATGCAGCATTGTGATGAAAGGGGTCATGGATCACTACGATGACATGGGTAATGGAGCATTGTGATGATACGGGCATGGAGCATTGTGATGACAGGGGCCATGCAGCATTTTGATGACATGGGCATGGAGCATAGTGATGACAAGAATTCTGGAGCATTTTGATGACAAGGGCATGGATCATTTTGATGACAGGGGCCATGAAGCATTGAGATGACAAGGGAATGGAGCATTGTGATGAAAGCGGTCCTGGAGAATTGTGAGGAAACGGGTCATGGATTATTGTGATGGAAGGGTTCCTGGAGCATTCTGATGACAAGTACCATGGAGCATTTTAATGAAAGGGGTACTGGAGCATTGTACAGAAATGGTTCATGGATCATCGTGATTACACGGATCATGGAATATTGTGATGACAAGGGTTTCGGAGCATTGTGACGACAGGGGTCATGGAGCATTGTAATAGCAGGGGTGATGGGGCATTGTGATGACAGGGGCATGGAGCATAGTGATGACAGAAGTCATAGAATATTGTGATGACAAGGGCCATGGAGCATTGTCATGAAAGGTCTTATCTGGCATTGTGATGAGAGTGGTCATGGAGCATTGTGATAAAAGTTGTCCTGAAGCACTGTTATTACAGGGGCCATGTAGAATTTTGATGACAAAGGCCATGGAGCATTGTGATGACAAGCATCATGGAGCAATTTGATGAAAGTGGTCATGGAGCATTGTGATGAAATGCGCCATGGAACATTGTGAAGACAAGTGTCCTGGAGCATTGTGATGACAAGGGCCATGGCCAATTCTGATGACAGGTGTCATGGAGCATTGTGATGACAGTGGTCATCTATCATTATGATGAAAGGTATCACGGAGCACTGTGATGACAGGGGCCATGGAGCATTGTGATGACACGGGCATGGAGCATTATGATGAGAAGTGATCTGGAGCATTGCGATGACAAGGGTATGGAGCATTGTGATTACAGGGACCATGGAGCATTGTGAATGCATAGGCCATGGAGCAATGAAATGACAGGGGTCAAGGAGCATTGTGATGTAAGTTGTCATGGAGCATTGTGATGACTATTGACCATGAACATTGTGATGACATGGTTCAAGGAGCATTGTGATGACAAGTGCCATGGCGAATTGTGATGACAGGTGTCATGCGGCATTGTGATGACAGTGGTCATGTAGAATTGTAATGAACGGTATCATGGAGAACTCTGACGACAGGGGCCGTGGAGCACTGTGATGACAGTGGTCATCTAGAATTGTGATGACAGGGGTCATGGATCACCGCAATTATAGGGGCCAGGGAGCATTGTGAATACAAAGATCATGGAGCATTGAGATGACAGGGGTCATGGATCATTGTGATGACAATGGTCCTGGAACCTTGTGATGACACGGTTCATGGAGCATTGTGATGACAAGGTTCTTCAAGCATTGTGATGACACGGGCATGGAGCATTATGATGACAAGAGTTCTGGAGCATTGCGATGAAAAGGGTATGGAGCACTGTGATTACAGGGGACCAGGAGCATTGTGATTACATGGGCAGTGAATATTGTGATGACAGGGGTTCATGGAGCACTGTGATGACAAGTGTCATGGAACATTGTGATGACAGGGTTCATGGAGCACTGTGATGACAAGTGTCATGGAACATTGTGATGACAGGGTTCATGGAGCATTGTGATGAGAGGGGCCTTGGAGCATTATGATGATAGGCGTCATGGGGTATTGTGATGAGAGTGGTCATAGAACATTGTGATGAAAGGGATCATGGAGCAATGTGATTACAGGGGCCATGGAGCATTTTGAATGCATAGTCCATGGAGCAGTGTGATGACAGGGGTCATGGAGCATTGTGATGAATGTGGTCATAGTTCATTGTGATGATAAGTGTCCAGGAACATTGTGATGACATGGATCATGGAGCATTGTGATGACAAGGGCCATGGCGAATTGTGATGACAGGTGTCATGGGGCATTGTGATGACAGTGGTCATCGAGAATTATGAGGAAAGGTAACATGGAGCACTGTGATAACAGGGGCCATGGAGCATTGTGATGACAAAGGCCATGGAGCATTTTGATGACAAGTGTCATGGAGCATTGTGATGAGACGGGCATGGAGCATTATGATGCCAAGAGTTGTGGAGCATTGCGTTGACAAGGGCATGGAGCATTGTGATGACAAGGGCCATGGCCAATTCTGATGACAGGTGTCATCGGGCATTGTGATGACAGAGGTTATCTAGCATTGTGATGAAAGGTACAATGGATCAATGTGATAACAGGGGCCATGGAGCATTGTGATGATAAAGGCCATGGAGCATTTTAATGAAAAGTGTCATGGAGAATTGTGATGAGACGGGCATGGAGCATTATGATGACAAGAGTTCTGGAGCATTGCGTTGACAAGGGAATGGAGCATTGTGATTACAGGGACCATGGAGGATAGTGATGACATCTGTCATGGAACATTGTGCTGACAGGGGCCATGGAGCATTGTGATGACAGGTATAATGTGGCATTGTAATGACAGTGGTCATAGAGCATTGTGATGAAATGGATCATGGAGCAATGTGATTACAGGGACCATGTAGCATTGCGAATGCATAGGCTATGGAGAATTGTGATGACAGGAGTCAAGGAGCATTGTGATGTAAGTGGTCATGGATCATTGTGATGACAAGTGTCCTGGACCATTGTGATGACACGGGTCATGGAGCATTGTGATGGCAAGGGCCATGGCGAATTGTTATGACATGTGTCTTGGGGCATTGTGATGACAGTGGTCATCTAGAATTGTGATAAAAGGTAACATGGAGCACTGTGATGACAGGGGCCATGGAGTATTGTAATGACAAGGCAATGGAACATTGTGATGACAAGTATCATGGATCTTTGTGATGACACGAGCATTCATCATTATGATGACAAGAGTTCTGGAGCATTGTGATGACAAGGGCATGGAGCATTGTGATTACAGGGTCATGGAGCATTGTGATGACAACTGTCATGGAACATTGTGCTGACAAGGTTCATGGAGCATTGTGATGATAAGTGCGATGGCGAATTGTGATGACAGGTGTCATGGGGCATTGTGTTGAAAGGGGCATGGAGCATTGTGACGACAATGGTCATGGAGCATTGTGATGACTGGTATCATGGAGCATTGTTCTGAAAAAAGTCATGGGGCAGTGTAAAGACAAGTATCATGGAGGATGTGATGAAAGGAGTCATGGAGCATTGTGATTAAATGGATCATGAGGCATTTTGATGACAAGAGTCATGGAACATTGTGATGACAGGGCTAATGGAGCATTGTGATGACAAGGGCTATGGAGCATTGTGATGACAGGTGTCATGCAGCATTGTGATGAAAGGGGTCATGGATCACTACGATGACATGTGTAATGGAGCATTGTGATGATATGGACATGGAGCATTGTGATAACAGGGGCCAGGGAGCATTGAGATGACAAGGGCAGGGAACATTGTGATGACAGCAGTCATGGATCATTGTGATGATACCTGTCATGGAACATTGTGCTGACAGGGGCTATAGAGCATTGTGATGACAGGTGTCAAGTGGCATTGTGATGACAGTGGTCATAGAGCATTGTGATGAAAAGGATCATGGAGCAATGTGATTACAGGGTTCATGGAGCATTGTGAATACATAGGCCATGGAGCATTGTGATGACAGGAGTCAAGGAGCATTGTGATGAAAGTGGACATGGAGCACTGTGATGACACGGGCATGCAGCATTATGATGACAAGAGTTCTGGAGCATTGTGATGAAAAGGGTATGGAGCATTGTGATTACAGGGGACCAGGAGCATTGCGATTACATGGGCAGTGAATATTGTGATGACAGGGGTCATGGAGCACTGTGATGACTAGTGTCATGGAACATTGTGATGACAGGGATCATGGAGCACTGTGATGAGAGGGGCCTTGGAGCATTATGATGATAGGCGTCATGGGGCATTGTGATGACAGCGGTCTTGGAGCATTGTGATGAAAGGGATCATGGAGCAATGTGAGTACAGGGGCCATGGAGCATTGTGAATGCATAGGCCATGGAGCAATGAAATGACAGGGGTCAAGGAGCATTGTGATGTAAGTTGTCATGGAGCATTGTGATTACAAGTGTCCATGAACATTGTGATGACATGGTTCATGGAGCTTTGTGATGACAAGTGCCATGGCGAATTGTGATGACAGGTGACATGGGGCATTGTGATGACAGTGGTCATGTAGAATTGTAATGAAAGGTATCATGGAGGACTCTGACGACAGGGGCCGTGGAGCACTGTGATGACAGTGGTCATCTAGAATTGTGATGAAATATACCAGGGAGCATTGTAATGACAGGGGTCATGGATCACCGCAATTATAGGGGCCAGGGAGCATTGTGAATACAAAGATCATGGAGCATTGAGATGACAGGGGTCATGGATCATTGTGATGACAAGTGTCCTGGAACCTTGTGATGACACGGTTCATGGAGCATTGTGATGACAAGGTTCTTCAAGCATTGTGATGACACGGGCATGGAGCATTATGATGATAAGAGTTCTGGAGCATTGTGATGAAAAGGGTATGGAGCACTGTGATTACAGGAGACCAGGAGCATTGTGATTACATGGGCAGTGAATATTGTGATGACAGGGGTTCATGGAGCACTGTGATGACAAGTGTCATGGAACATTGTGATGACAGGGTTCATGGAGCATTGTGATGAGAGGGGCCTTGGAGCATTATGATGATACGCGTCATGGGGCCTTGTGATGACAGCGGTCTTGGAGCATTGTGATGAAAGGGATCATGGAGCAATGTGATTACAGGGGCCATAGAGCATTTTGAATGCATAGGCCATGGAGCAGTGTGATGACAGGGGTCATGGAGCATTGTGATGAATGTGGTCATAGTTCATTGTGATGATAAGTGTCCAGGAACATTGTGATGACATGGATCATGGAGCATTGTGATGACAAGGGCCATGGCGAATTGTTATGACAGGTGTCATGGGGCATTGTCATGAGAGTGGTCATCTAGAATTGTGATGAAAGGTAACATGGAGCACTGTGATAACAGGGGCCATGGAGCATTGTGATGACAAAGGCCATGGAGCATTTTGATGACAAGTGTCATGTAGCATTGTGATGAGACGGGCATGGAGCATTATGATGCCCAGAGTTCTGGAGCATTGTGGTGACAAGGGAATGGAGCATTGTGATGACAAGGGCCATGGCCAATTCTGATGACAGATGTCCTCGGGCATTGTGATGACAGAGGTTATCTAGCATTGTGATGAAAGGTACCATGGATCACTGTGATAACAGGGGCCATGGAGCATTGTGATGATAAAGGCCATGGAGCATTTTAATGAAAAGTGTCATGGAGAATTGTGATGAGACGGGCATGGAGCATTATGATGACAAGAATTCTGGAGCATTGCATTGACAAGGGAATGGAGCATTGTGATTACAGGGACCATGGAGGAGAGTGATGACATCTGTCATGGAACATTGTGCTGACAGGGGCCATGGAGCATTGTGATGACAGGTATAATGTGG
>NW_028121960.1:0-43706 GCF_965194805.1 Balaenoptera borealis | reverse complement strand
GGAGATTCAGCCCACAAATATCCGACCACCAGCTTCCACCTCTGCAATCTGCCACCCTGTGTCTGCTCAACGCATCACAGAAACAAGTTTTCAAGGTGAGTATACAGACGGCAGAGAAAAGTTGAACAATGAGGTCAGCATTCAAAAATGGGGTCAAATCGACAGCTGGGAAGGGGTGTAGAGACAGGTAGAATTTAGATCCTGAGCCTTTAATAACCACTACCTTCTCTCAGTGCTCTCTGTTTTTAGACTCTATATGAGAACACCTAGGGCTTCCCTGGTGGCGCCTGCCAATGCAGGGGACACGGGTTCGAGCCCTGGTCTGCGAAGATCCCACATGCCGTGCAGCAACTAAGCGCATGTGCCACAACGACGGAGCCTGCATTCTAGAGCCCGTAGGCCTCAACTACCGAAGCCCACGTGCCTACAGCCCATGCTCCGCAACAAGAGAAGCCACCGCGATGAGATGCCCGCACACCGCAACCGAGAGTAGCCCCCGCTAGCCGCCAACTAGAGAAAGCCCGTGCACAGCAATGAGAGACCCAGTGCGGCCAAAAAAATAAATACGTAGAATAAATAAGTACAAACAGTAAATAAATACATAAACATAAATTACAAAAAAAAAGAACACCTAATGCAGGTGGGAAGGTGGGAGGGCCACCGTAGAGGTCATCTATGCTACATGTACAAGAACCCCGAGAGCACACCAATCGGTACCACACTTTTCACTGCTGTAGCCGATCGTTCCCCCTGTACTGCCACACTGTAGCACTCCCTTCCCTCATCTACTGCTATAGTCTCTTTGGAAGGTGTTTCAGAACTCTTGTTATCAGAGTGCCAGTTGAACTGTCCTCACTTCCTTCATTTATACCAGGATTGAAGACCTTGTGGTCCGAGATCCTGTCCAGAGAGCAAGCAGGCTAAGGCTCTGTCTTTGTTGATGTATTTCATCAGCAAGGGCTCTACCCCCTCTCCTAGTTCATGGTGTGAAGTGTTCTTGGCCTCTCGGGAAAGTGGGGAGAATGGAAAGGACCCTATATGAGAATGCTAGGCTCTGTAAAACATTTCAGGTTTTTAAAAATAAGACTCATTTTGTATTGGACTGACAACAGTCCTATGAAATACAAAGAAAGCCGAGAATCAGTGACAGGAAAGGATCACCAGTAAGAACTACAGCAGTCACCGCTTACCTCGTAGCATAGGGCACTGTCCGTGATCCTTAAGAAGAGTTAGTAGAAATGCCTTGCCCATCTTGCCCCTGAACCCCTTGAAAGGTACACGACTGCTGTGTTGGTGTTTAGGGGGAGCATCTCACTTACCAGGGACTGACTTCTCCCTTGATTCCTCTGTAGTGATGGAGACTTCCCCGCTGATGAAAAATTCCCTGGGATTGCAACCTCCAAGCCAGACAGCTTTCCTATGGAATGACAGAGAACTTGTCAAGGTGAAACACCAGTCTGCGGGAGAAAGGGAGGAAGAGAATGATGGAAATCGTTTCTGGGAAACTATTCTTACATTATGTGTTGTTTGTTCCCGGTAAATAAACTGAAATCTTCTTAACAGTAAAACAAAATCTAAACCACTAAAGCCAACAATACAGGAGTATAACGTTCGAAAAAAATTTCTTTGGCTGCGCAGCATGTGGGATCTTAGCTCCCCAACCAGGGATTGAACCCACGCCTGCTGCATTGGAAGCGCAGAGTCTTCACCACGGGACCACCGGGGAAGTCCCAGGACTATCACTTTTAAAGGAGAAGGTACAAACCCCTCGGTTCTATGAACTGGAGATTTTTAGTAAGAAGTCAATATATTTGTTGTTAGGCACATTTTATGTTAGGCTGTCTCCCTGCACAGGATGCAGGCGCCTTGAGAATGGAAGTCATATCCCTCTATAGTACGTCCCTCTTCTTTCTGCTTTGCAGTTTGCTGCTCCACTTGTTCAACCCCACCTAGTAATAACCTATACTTCCCTTGTTCCTGTTTTCCCATCTGGAAAACAGACAAAAGGCAACCAAACAACGCAAAGGTCTCAACAAATAAGGGATATCCAAAACCAGAGATGGCCAGAACTTCTGTACCCCTGATGAAATAGTCCTCATACAAAACCTGATAATCAAATTCCTTAATGCTAGGAATCACAGTGAAAAATAGTATCTGAACTGACTTCTGTCAGATGAGTGAGAACTAAGGTTAATTCAGTGTATCTGAAGCATAGAAAGTGAGGGCAAAAGTGGCACAAGATGGGGCTAGAGAAGCAGAGAGGATTCTAGACCACGCAGAGTCTTAAAGGCCAACAGTGTGTTTTCTATTCTCAAAACAATGCTTGTGAGCGATGTTTATGAGCAACGTTCCAACTTGCTTTGAAGGTTTCTTGTGTGAAGAGTGGATTGGAAGGAAACAAGATATATGGACACTAGTTAGGACCTAATCGCAACAGACAGGCAAGTTCAGTATTAGGAAGTTGAGGAAGAGCTGGCTGACAGATTCCAAAGAAATTCAGGAGATGAACTGAAGCGGGCTTAATGGGGTAGGAGATGGAGGAAAGGAAGGTCTTAGGGAATTCAAGGGTTTACTGCACACATGAGCAAAGTCTCAAAATTAATCATTTGAACGTACAGAGGCGGATCTCCCAAATGACACCGGTTAGGAAGCAACGGTACGCCCTTTAGAATTCCTAGAGACAACACAAATCAACTGTTTCGATGGAAAATTCGGCGGGACTCTTGATTTCCATGGGAATACAGAGAAAAGAGACACTGATCTGGCTTGCAGGTATATTTAGGAAGTTGTTAGCCGGACATCACCTACTAGTATCATGTAAGTAGGCCGTCCGAAGTAGGAAGCTTAGGGGAAAAACCTGGAGGAAAACTTAAAAGCTTAAGCCACACCTCTACACTACACCACCTTTCACAATTTCTTCTCAGATAAGCATCATCCCCATCAGTGAAGAAACTCGTACCTCATAATAGGAAAAACAGGCCTAAAGATTCAATGTGTGTCTTGGGAGGTCCCATCTATGCGATATCTTCCTGGGACCAGAAAAGGCCCCAGGAAGATCAATCTCTGCACCCCTGAAAGCTTACCACCAAGGAAAATGACTAGGTCCATAGATTTCCTCCCTCAAACCAGCTTACCTCACACATAGATCATTAGCAACTCCGCCCTTACTCACATTATCACAGTCACAAGAGTGGTTAGGGAGAAAAGCACTAACCAGGGGAACTAAAACAGAGGCAATCCAGGCCAAGCTGGGCTGGTGGCAGATATCTTGCTCCTTACGCTCGGGTGCATAATGCGACTCACCACAGTGCCTTTTTCACAGACCCTTTTGAACGTTTCTCCACAGAATCCAACAGCTCAAGTCAGTTCATGACGCTTCAAGGTCAACAATCGTCAAGAGAAAAACATGCAATATGTCTTACAATGTTGGATTCCTTACAAACAGGACAAGGAGATAACCATGTAGACAAAACCAGAGCATTTGAAAACATCTGTATTCTACAAACACACCAGTGAATGCTATAAATAAGGTACTATGACATAAAACAAAATGAAAACTAGATGTGAGACTGTTCTCTTCAGTGTACAGACTTCATGGCAGTTGCTGCACACTATCTAGCTACTTAGATCTTTAACTCTCTGTTCTGTTAATACCAAATGAGGCCCAAGTGTGTCAACCTGTTTCCCACAGAAACCAAAAAGTCTACATGCATCTCTTTTCTCCTGTGCCCTTTCACCTTACCTGCTCCCAATTCTCCACCAACGTCCTCCTCTTTCTCTAATTATTCTCCTCTTCATTTTGCTTGGCCTTGCCCCCAAGCATGCAAGACAGAGAGTCCTAGAGGTCCAAGATTCTAGAGTGGCTGTTTGCAAGGCGGAGGAGATTACAGTAACTGCCACACTGTATATACTTCTGTGCAAAGAAAAAGGGACAGTGTTCAGAATGTCTCTCACATATAACAAGAGCTGGAGATGGCAGGATACCTGTGTGGCCCAAGGAACTAGAGCTAGCAAATTATGGGCCAAACAATTGCAACCAAAGGCTGGAAGAGGAAAGGTCTGCAACCAGCTCTGTCTCCTAGCTCTCTGGTATTTGCTGCCAACGGGCAGAGTCTATTTCGTGAAGCATCAAGCACTGAAAAGAAGACTCCTGCTGCTGGAAGTTGACAGGAAGTAACGTCCAATGCAAGATCAAGGCTTGTCCTCGAAGCAATGCCCATAATGGAAGAAAAAAAAAAAGAGGAAGCGGAAGAGAAATGTTAAGTCGCAAGTCCAACCTGGCCCCCAGCCTAGCCCAGCCCAAGGAAGGTAGGAGTCAAGGAGAAGAAACTAAAAGAGAAGAGCCTTGGACCACAACATTCTCCACAAGGTACACTCAACAAACTTCACCCTACTCTTGAACCAAGTTACAAAGAGAGCTTCTTAATCCCTACTTTGGCTCCTTAAAAGCTGCTATCAGTTCACTCATTAGACACATCTGATTTCAGAACAACTGTAATAGTTCAAACTAGATGGCTCTTTCCTTCCTAAGGATTATTAATTAAATAAGATCTATATAGCTCTAAGTATATGATACATAAAATAGAATACTCTGTAGAATATAAGTAACTCTTAGTTCAGTGTATTAATGAACGTCTGTAAGAAATGTGGCAATGATTTCCCTAATGGAAGAGCCTGGGGGAGGTAAATCTGTCTTCTAGGATTTCCTCCCCAGAGCTCAGAAACTCAGGTGTTGTTTTAGCTCTCCTACACTCTCTTCACCCAAGCCCGCCTTCCTGTTGGGGATCGGACCTCCCTATTGGCTCTCTCATACCTTTCAACTGCCTGCTTTGTGACATCACTCTCCTACCAAACCTACTACCACTTGGTAGAGCCTTGGGGTTTCCGTGGAGCTGTTTGGACCAGTAACCAGTGACCTCTGTACTGGACACGTGCGCCGTTCAGCTGCAGCCACTCAGACATCCTCTAGTGTTGTCTCCTCATCCCTTGTACCTGCAGTGGATGCTTCCTCTTCTCTGACCATGTCAGGTAAGAAAAGAAACTTTGGAAAGTTTTGCGTTCGATTTCTTTTGCCCCTAAATTGAGTAGGAGATTCAAAATAGCATGGAATAATGAGGGAAAGTATTGAACTACAAGTCTGGAGACCTAATTTCACTTTTGACTTTGACGTTTACTATCTGTGTGACTTTGGACAAATCACTGGCTGTCTCACAAAGCCTGTTGCTTTCCTTAACTGTTACGTTAGGATACCACATTGGGTTGATCACTCTGATCCCCTTCTTTTCCAGTATTGAGCCTTAAAGGGTACCCATGTAGAAAACGAAATCAGACACTTCTCAAGAGTGTTTCAACAGAAACATAGAAAAGCCAGGGGACATAGAAAACTAGCAATATATACCAAGATGTTTCATCTCTAATGGTCTCCCTCCACTAGGATTTCGACTAGTTGAAAAGAGAGAATAGGGAGAGAGGATGGAGAGTACTGGGCTCTACAGGGAGGCACAGAGTCGAGCGTAAGGAAGTTTAGGATGGTTTTCATTAGCACAGGCCAACAGGCACCAAGAGATGGGAGAAAATGTAAGAATGAAGAGGGAAAGCATAGAGGAGCTCTCAAGAAAAACGGAGTTTGCAATGGAATGCTGATGGGAACCAAAGATTTTCAATTAAAGCAGAAACAGCACAGAGGGAAACCTGCTCAGAGCAGGGCAAAACCAAGTTGATGGTAGCAAACCCTTACATTAACAGACTAAGAAGGAAAGTAAGGCCAGAACAGGGGATCACCGGGAAAGGCAGCTTATCAGAAAAGTCATACTCCGTTTTCTTTCTTTTATTGCCTCTCTGAATACAGTTGGCCACTTGACAGTTTTGAATATAAACATTTTAGAAATACGTTTTAGAAATGATGCCTCCTATAAACAAGCAACCACAGTGGTTATCTAGGGGGCTGCTTTTCAGTGTTTTATTCTTTCTAATTTTTAAACTAGGTAGACATTTCACCAATTCAACATTTTAAGTGATATCTTCTAAATTGAATCAGAAGGACTATTTTCCTTGGTGTGATATGTAGGTTCTAAGGCAAGGCTGCTTTTCATTTTTACAGTTATTTCCTTCCTAACACAGAGAGCACATTGATCAACAGCCATCGTTCGCTTGTAGATCTTAGCTACCGAAGAAGAAGAAGAAAAAGTCAAGCCCCACATCTCTAATTCCCCCCACTTAGGGAATTCCCTGGCGGTCCAGTGCTTAGGACTCGGTGCTTTCACGGCCAGGGCCACGCGGCGCGGCCAAAGAAACAAAACAAACAAACATCCACGTTTATCGAAAACCATATTGTGGAGTCCTGTGGATTTTCTTACATTTGAAAATCTTTTTTAATTGGATTCTAGGCATGATGGTTTTTTGAGGTTTTGGGATGCCATCTTCCTGGATGCTGAAGATGATTCTAATCTAAGTTCTAGGATAAATCCAAAAACCTTCCTGATACATTTTAAGCTTCCTTTCTGCTTATTATATAAGCTATATTCATTGAAATATATATTTCTCCTAGGCTTAATACCTCTTACTTGCTGGGTAAAAATATGAAGGAGCACAATAATGAAACTCTTTTACACTTATTATTTTGCTGTCTGCTTCGTACCGGTTTTCATTGAAATACTTGTCTATATGTGTTGTGGCTACCTATACATGCACATTTATTGCATTCTGTTGCTTGTTATGCATTTTTTACTGACATACCTTCTCTGTCTGTATGCATTGGCTAGGAATTCATTCACCTCTATCACCTCCATCGTGTTTTCTGGTTAATAGTATTCACTAAAATAGAGTGGGCAAAATTCACTTTCATAATATTGCATGGATGGTACAGAATGCCATTTGTCAGTAAATTCATTAGGCTTTGATACTTGCCACATACCCCAGTTTTCATTAATATCTATGGATTTCTTTTTCGTTAACGTAATATGCTTGTCATGATTTTTCTTTGACTTTCTAGAACTTATTGTATCTTCCTCCATATAAATCATACGCAACAGATCAGCTTATTCATCTATTAATTATTACTGCTATTATTATTGGTGGTGGTGTTATAACCACTTTATAGGTGAGTAATCTGAAGTAATCAGATAACTTTTCCCTTTCCAAAAGCACTTAAGAAATCCACTTTCGGGTAATCATTTTGAGGTAGGATGAGAAACCAGGCTTGAAGAGGGCAAAAATGACTCTTTCAATTCACCAGTTGGACTGAGCTGTACGTCACCTCTAGGTAATAGCGTGGGAACTGCACAAGCAAAGGGAGACACTGAAGACGACAATGGTAATAGCCGTACTGTTTTCTAATGGACAAAAAAAATGCCTATATTATAAGTTCTATTTCTCCTGCTTTCTGGCAGTATCATGCTCAGAGTGGAGTCCTGGCAAGGAAGTCAGGATACTTAGGTTCTGAAACCTGGTAATGATACTAACATAATGAGAGAACTTGAACAAGTCAACCCGACCTCTCTGAGCCTCAGTTTCCTTACTCACGAAATGAGACTGAGAACATCGAAGTTCTCTAAGGGCCTCCTAGTTCTAAAATGCTTCCAGTCTAGGAAATAGCATAGAAGTCAATACGAGTGCAGGCCGAAGGGAAAGACAGGGCAGGGAGAAGGTTGCTTCCAGCCTAGAGAACAATCTCTGAACCACACCACTTGGCTCTTCTGCCCGTCTGTGCCCAAGATGGGAGCACAGGCAGTTAATAGAGAAGAGTGGAAAACTGCTCAGTCCTTACAGCCATCATCAACTGTCTGATTTTGGGCTTCTCAGGAAGTAGTGATAGTAGAGGTGTCCTGATAGCAAGAACCTTCAGATGATGCCGTTCCTCAAACGTAGTGAGAATTTCTCAACCTCCCTGAGTTTTTCATGACCCTCTTGTTCTTACAGAAAATTTCCAACATCCATCTCTACTTGGAACTCTAAATTCTCTGCAGCATTCTCCTCCTGTGGTGAGCAATGCAACTTCCCTAACACGAAGTGTCTGCAACTTCTCCAGAGTCTCTGCCCCTGCCGTCAGTTCGGCATCGGCTACTGGTACCCCTTTCCAGACACTCATGGGTAGTGCCTACCTTTACCAACATTCTAGCACGACTATGTTACCTGGAGTTACGGACCACAGCCAGATCTCCACTTCAGCTGCTTCCTATCCAGGTGTTCTTGAGTGGGACATCACAGCAAGCACTGAAAAGAATTCTTCTTCACTCGGAGACTTTACTCTGGCACTCACTGACCGGCATACAGCTGCTTCCTCCATGTTTCTGGCAGCCCAGTATGATAAAACTTCAGACGCCAATAACATGGTCCCTCTACATCCATCGCTTTCTGCCAGCCTTGCTCAGGGAACACCATCTCAGATTCCAAATCAGGGGCAGAGCCGCCTGTCACTTACCTACCAGGAAGGAAGCCAGGTATATTACTATAACCAAGGCACACTGGGGTCTTTACTGTATGGAGAACTTGGCTCCTGCCCGCAATCCTATGGCTCTGTGTCATACACAGGAAGTAGGGCCTCTGTGCAACCAGAAATGGGAATGGGACTGAAGGAGATTCAGCCCACAAATATCCGACCACCAGCTTCCACCTCTGCAATCTGCCACCCTGTGTCTGCTCAACGCATCACAGAAACAAGTTTTCAAGGTGAGTACACAAACGGCAGAGAAAGTTGAAGAATGAGGTCGGCATTCAAAAATGGGGTCAAATCGACAGCTGGGAAGGGGTGTAGAGACAGGTAGAATTTAGATCCTGAGCCTTTAATAACCACTACCTTCTCTCAGTGCTCTCTGTTTTTAGACTCTATGTAAGAACACCTAGGGCTTCCCTGGTGGCGCCGTGGTTAAGAATCCGCCTGCCAATGCAATGCGGGGGACACGGGTTCGAGCCCTGGTCTGGGAAGATCCCACATGCCGTGGAACAACTAAGCCCATGTGCCACAACGACTGACCCTGCATCCTAGAGCCCGTGAGCCGCAACTACCGAAGCCCACGCGCCTAGAGCGCATGCTCCGCAACAAGAGACGCCACCGCGAGGAGAAGCCCGCACACCACAACCAAGAGCAGACCCCGCTAGCCGCCAACTAGAGAAAGCCCGTGCACAGCAATGAGAGACGCAGTGCAGCCAAAAAAATAAATACGTAGAATAAGTAAGTTCAAACAATAAATAAATACATAAACATAAATTACAAAAAAAAGAACACCTAATGCAGGTGGGAAGGTGGGAGGGCCACTGTAGAGGTCATCTATGCTACATGTACAAGAACCCCGAGAGCACACCAATCGGTACCACACTTTTCACTGCTGTAGCCGATCATTCCCCCTGTACTACCACACTGTAGCACTCCCTTCCCTCATCTACTGCTATAGTCTCTTTGGAAGGTGTTTCAGAACTCTTGTTATGAGAGTGCCAGTTGAACTGTCCTCACTTCCTTCATTTATACCAGGATTGAAGACCTTGTGGTCCGAGATCCTGTCCAGAGAGCAAGCAGGCTAAGACTCTGTCTTTGTTGATGTATTTCATCAAAAAGGACTCTACCCCCTCTCCTACTTCATGGTGTGAAGTGTTCTTAGCCTCTCGGGAAAGTGGGGAGAATGGAAAGGACCCTATATGAGAATGCTAGGCTCTGTAAAACATTTCAGGTTTTTAAAAATAAGACTCATTTTGTATTGGACTTACAACAGTCCTATGAAATACAAAGAAAGCCGAGAATCAGTGACAGGAAAGGATCACCAGTAAGAATTACAGCAGTCACCGCTTACCTCGTAGCATAGGGCACTGTCCATGATCCTTAAGAAGAGTTAGTAGAAATGCCTTGCCCATCTTGCCCCTGAACCCCTTGAAAGGTACACGACTGCTGTGTTGGTGTTTAGGGGGAGCATCTCACTTACCAGGGACTGACTTCTCCCTTGATTCCTCTGTAGTGATGGAGACTTCCCCGCTGATGAAAAATTCCCTGGGATTGCAACCTCCAAGCCAGACAGCTTTCCTATGGAATGACAGAGAACTTGTCAAGGTGAAACACCAGTCTGCGGGAGAAAGGGAGGAAGAGAATGATGGAAATCGTTTCTGGGAAACTATTCTTACATTACGTGTTGTTTGTTACCGGTAAATAAACTGAAATCTTCTTAACAGTAAAACAAAATCTAAACCACTACAGCCAATAATACAGGAGTATAACTTTTGAAAAAAATTTCTTTGGCTGCGCAGCATGTGGGATCTTAGCTCCCCAACCAGGGATTGAACCCACGCCTGCTGCATTGGAAGCGCAGAGTCTTCACCACGGGACCACCGGGGAAGTCCCAGGACTATCACTTTTAAAGGAGAAGGTACAAACCCCTCGGTTCTATGAACTGGAGATTTTTAGTAAGACGTCAATATATTTGTTGTTAGGCTCATTTTATGTTAGGCTGTCTCCCTGCACAGGATGCAGGCGCCTTGAGGATGGAAATCATATCCCTCTATAGTACGTCCCTCTTCTTTCTGCTTTGCAGTTTGCTGCTCCACTTGCTCAACCCCACCTAGTAATAACCTATACTTCCCTTGTTCCTGTTTTCCCATCTGGAAAACAGACAAAAGGCAACCAAACAACGCAAAGGTCTCAACAAATAAGGGATATCCAAAACCAGAGATGGCCAGAACTTCTGTATCCCTGATGAAACCTAGCCCGGTGTTCAATACTTAGGTATCATTAATTCATGCGTGTTGACTGAAACAGTTGAAACTCAATTCTTCCACTTCCCAGTTTAGTTTTAGTCCTCATACAAAACCTGATAATCAAATTCCTTAATGCTAGGAATCACAGTGAAAAATAGTATCTGAACTGACTTCTGTCAGATGAGTGAGAACTAAGGTTAATTCAGTGTATCTGAAGCATAGAAAGTGAGGGCAAAAGTGGCACAAGATGGGACTAGAGAAGCAGAGAGGATTCTAGACCACGCAGAGTCTTAAAGGCCAACAGTGTGTTTTCTATTCTCAAAACAATGTTTGTGAGCGATGCTTATGAGCAACGTTCCAACTTGCTTTGAAGGTCTCTTGTGTGAAGAATGGATTGAAAGGAAACAAGATATATGGACGCTAGTTAGGACCTAATCGCAACAGACAGGCAAGTTCAGTATTAGGATGTTGAGGACGAGCTGACAGATTCCAAAGAAATTCAGGAGATGAACTGAAGCGGGCTTAATGGGGTAGGAGATGGAAGAAAGGAAGGTCTTAGGGAATTCAAGGGTTTACTGCACACATGAGCAAAGTCTCAAAATTAATCATTTGAACGTACAGAGGTGGATCTCCCAAATGACACCGGTTAGGAAGCAACGGTACGCCCTTTAGAATTCCTAGAGACAACACAAATCAACTGTTTCGATGGAAAATTCGGCGGGACCCTTGATTTCCATGGGAATACAGAGAAAAGAGACACTGATCTGGCTTGCAGGTATTTAGGAAGTTGTTAGCCGGACATCACCTACTAGTATCATGTAAGTAGGCCGTCCGAAGTAGGAAGCTTAGGGGAAAAACCTGGAGGAAAACTTAAAAGCTTAAGCCACACCTCTACACTACACCACCTTTCACAATTTCTTCTCAGATAAGCATCATCCCCATCAGTGAAGAAACTCGTACCTCATAATAGGAAAAACAGGCCTAAAGATTCAATGTGTGTCTTGGGAGGTCCCATCTATGCGATATCTTCCTGGGACCAGAAAAGGCCCCAGGAAGATCAATCTCTGCACCCCTGAAAGCTTACCACCAAGGAAAATGACTAGGTCCATAGATTTCCTCCCTCAAACCAGCTTACCTCACACATAGATCATTAGCAACTCCGCCCTTACTCACATTATCACAGTCACAAGAGTGGTTAGGGAGAAAAGCACTAACCAGGGGAACTAAAACAGAGGCAATCCAGGCCAAGCTGGGCTGGTGGCAGATATCTGCTCCTTACGCTCGGGTGCATAATGCGACTCACCACAGTGCCTTTTTCACAGACCCTTTTGAACGTTTCTCCACAGAATCCAACAGCTCAAGTTAGTTCATGACGCTTCAAGGTCAACAATCGTCAAGAGAAAAACATGCAATATGTCTTACAATGTTGGATTCCTTACAAACAGGACAAGGAGATAACCATGTAGACAAAACCAGAGCATTTGAAAACATCTGTATTCTACAAACACACCAGTGAATGCTATAAATAAGGTACTATGACATAAAACAAAATGAAAACTAGATGTGAGACTGTTCTCTTCAGTGTACAGACTTCATGGCAGTTGCTGCACACTATCTAGCTACTTAGATCTTTAACTCTCTGTTCTGTTAATACCAAATGAGGCCCAAGTGTGTCAACCTGTTTCCCACAGAAACCAAAAAGTCTACATGCATCTCTTTTCTCCTGTGCCCTTTCACCTTACCTGCTCCCAATTCTCCACCAACGTCCTCCTCTTTCTCTAATTATTCTCCTCTTCATTTTGCTTGGCCTTGCCCCCAAGCATGCAAGACAGAGAGTCCTAGAGGTCCAAGATTCTAGAGTGGCTGTTTGCAAGGCGGAGGAGATTACAGTAACTGCCACACTGTATATACTTCTGTGCAAAGAAAAAGGGACAGTGTTCAGAATGTCTCTCACATATAACAAGAGCTGGAGATGGCAGGATACCTGTGTGGCCCAAGGAACTAGAGCTAGCAAATTATGGGCCAAACAATTGCAACCAAAGGCTGGAAGAGGAAAGGTCTGCAACCAGCTCTGTCTCCTAGCTCTCTGGTATTTGCTGCCAACGGGCAGAGTCTATTTCGTGAAGCATCAAGCACTGAAAAGAAGACTCCTGCTGCTGGAAGTTGACAGGAAGTAACGTCCAATGCAAGATCAAGGCTTGTCCTCGAAGCAATGCCCATAATGGAAGAAAAAAAAAAAAGAGAAAGCGGAAGAGAAACGTTAAGTCGCAAGTCCAACCTGGCCCCCAGCCTAGCCCAGCCCAAGGAAGGTAGGAGTCAAGGAGAAGAAACTAAAAGAGAAGAGCCTTGGACCACAACATTCTCCACAAGGTACACTCAACAAACTTCACCCTACTCTTGAACCAAGTTACAAAAAGAGCTTCTTAATCCCTACTTTGGCTCCTTAAAAGCTGCTATCAGTTCACTCATTAGACACATATGATTTCAGAACAACTGTAATAGTTCAAACTAGATGGCTCTTTCCTTCCTAAGGATTATTAATTAAAGAAGATCTATATAGCTCTAAGTATATGATACATAAAATAGAATACTCTGTAGAATATAAGTAACTCTTAGTTCAGTGTATTAATGAACGTCTGTAAGAAATGTGGCAATGATTTCCCTAATGGAAGAGCCTGGGGGAGGTAAATCTGTCTTCTAGGATTTCCTCCCCAGAGCTCAGAAACTCAGGTGTTGTTTTAGCTCTCCTACACTCTCTTCACCCAAGCCCGCCTTCCTGTTGGGGATCGGACCTCCCTATTGGCTCTCTCATACCTTTCAACTGCCTGCTTTGTGACATCACTCTCCTACCAAACCTACTACCACTTGGTAGAGTCTTGGGGTTTCCGTGGAGCTGTTTGGACCAGTAACCAGTGACCTCTGTACTGGACACGTGCGCCGTTCAGCTGCAGCCACTCAGACATCCTCTAGTGTTGTCTCCTCATCCCTTGTACCTGCAGTGGATGCTTCCTCTTCTCTGACCATGTCAGGTAAGAAAAGAAACTTTGGAAAGTTTTGCGTTCGATTTCTTTTGCCCCTAAATTGAGTAGGAGATTCAAAATAGCATGGAATAATGAGGGAAAGTATTGAACTACACGTCTGGAGACCTAATTTCACTTTTGACTTTGACGTTTACTATCTGTGTGACTTTGGACAAATCACTGGCTGTCTCACAAAGCCTGTTGCTTTCCTTAACTGTTACGTTAGGATACCACGTTGGGTTGATCACTCTGATCCCCTTCTTTTCCAGTATTGAGCCTTAAAGGGTACCCATGTAGAAAACGAAATCAGACACTTCTCAAGAGTGTTTCAACAGAAACATAGAAAAGCCAGGGGACATAGAAAACTAGCAATATATACCAAGATGTTTCATCTCTAATGGTCTCCCTCCACTAGGATTTCGACTAGTTGAAAAGAGAGAATAGGGAGAGAGGATGGAGAGTACTGGGCTCTACAGGGAGGCACAGAGTCGAGCGTAAGGAAGTTTAGGACGGTTTTCATTAGCACAGGCCAACAGGCACCAAGAGATGGGAGAAAATGTAAGAATGAAGAGGGAAAGCATAGAGGAGCTCTCAAGAAAAACGGAGTTTGCAATGGAATGCTGATGGGAACCAAAGATTTTCAATTAAAGCAGAAACAGCACAGAGGGAAACCTGCTCAGAGCAGGGCAAAACCAAGTTGATGGTAGCAAACCCTTACATTAACAGACTAAGAAGGAAAGTAAGGCCAGAACAGGGGATCACCAGGAAAGGCAGCTTATCAGAAAAGTCATACTCCGTTTTCTTTCTTTTATTGCCTCTCTGAATACAGTTGGCCACTTGACAGTTTTGAATATAAACATTTTAGAAATACGTTTTAGAAATGATGCCTCCTATAAACAAGCAACCACAGTGGTTATCTAGGGGGCTGCTTTTCAGTGTTTTATTCTTTCTAATTTTTAAACTAGGTAGACATTTCACCAATTCAACATTTTAAGTGATATCTTCTAAATTGAATCAGAAGGACTATTTTCCTTGGTGTGATATGTAGGTTCTAAGGCAAGGCTGCTTTTCATTTTTACAGTTATTTCCTTCCTAACACAGAGAGCACATTGATCAACAGCCATCGTTCGCTTGTAGATCTTAGCTACCGAAGAAGAAGAAGAAAAAGTCAAGCCCCACATCTCTAATTCCCCCCACTTAGGGAATTCCCTGGCGGTCCAGTGCTTAGGACTCGGTGCTTTCACGGCCAGGGCCACGCGGCGCGGCCAAAGAAACAAAACAAACAAACATCCACGTTTATCGAAAACCATATTGTGGAGTCCTGTGGATTTTCTTACATTTGAAAATCTTTTTTAATTGGATTCTAGGCATGATGGTTTTTTGAGGTTTTGGGATGCCATCTTCCTGGATGCTGAAGATGATTCTAATCTAAGTTCTAGGATAAATCCAAAAACCTTCCTGATACATTTTAAGCTTCCTTTCTGCTTATTATATAAGCTATATTCATTGAAATATATATTTCTCCTAGGCTTAATACCTCTTACTTGCTGGGTAAAAATATGAAGGAGCACAATAATGAAACTCTTTTACACTTATTATTTTGCTGTCTGCTTCGTACCGGTTTTCATTGAAATACTTGTCTATATGTGTTGTGGCTACCTATACATGCACATTTATTGCATTCTGTTGCTTGTTATGCATTTTTTACTGACATACCTTCTCTGTCTGTATGCATTGGCTAGGAATTCATTCACCTCTATCACCTCCATCGTGTTTTCTGGTTAATAGTATTCACTAAAATAGAGTGGGCAAAATTCACTTTCATAATATTGCATGGATGGTACAGAATGCCATTTGTCAGTAAATTCATTAGGCTTTGATACTTGCCACATACCCCAGTTTTCATTAATATCTATGGATTTCTTTTTCGTTAACGTAATATGCTTGTCATGATTTTTCTTTGACTTTCTAGAACTTATTGTATCTTCCTCCATATAAATCATACGCAACAGATCAGCTTATTCATCTATTAATTATTACTGCTATTATTATTGGTGGTGGTGTTATAACCACTTTATAGGTGAGTAATCTGAAGTAATCAGATAACTTTTCCCTTTCCAAAAGCACTTAAGAAATCCACTTTCGGGTAATCATTTTGAGGTAGGATGAGAAACCAGGCTTGAAGAGGGCAAAAATGACTCTTTCAATTCACCAGTTGGACTGAGCTGTACGTCACCTCTAGGTAATAGCGTGGGAACTGCACAAGCAAAGGGAGACACTGAAGACGACAATGGTAATAGCCGTACTGTTTTCTAATGGACAAAAAAAATGCCTATATTATAAGTTCTATTTCTCCTGCTTTCTGGCAGTATCATGCTCAGAGTGGAGTCCTGGCAAGGAAGTCAGGATACTTAGGTTCTGAAACCTGGTAATGATACTAACATAATGAGAGAACTTGAACAAGTCAACCCGACCTCTCTGAGCCTCAGTTTCCTTACTCACGAAATGAGACTGAGAACATCGAAGTTCTCTAAGGGCCTCCTAGTTCTAAAATGCTTCCAGTCTAGGAAATAGCATAGAAGTCAATACGAGTGCAGGCCGAAGGGAAAGACAGGGCAGGGAGAAGGTTGCTTCCAGCCTAGAGAACAATCTCTGAACCACACCACTTGGCTCTTCTGCCCGTCTGTGCCCAAGATGGGAGCACAGGCAGTTAATAGAGAAGAGTGGAAAACTGCTCAGTCCTTACAGCCATCATCAACTGTCTGATTTTGGGCTTCTCAGGAAGTAGTGATAGTAGAGGTGTCCTGATAGCAAGAACCTTCAGATGATGCCGTTCCTCAAACGTAGTGAGAATTTCTCAACCTCCCTGAGTTTTTCATGACCCTCTTGTTCTTACAGAAAATTTCCAACATCCATCTCTACTTGGAACTCTAAATTCTCTGCAGCATTCTCCTCCTGTGGTGAGCAATGCAACTTCCCTAACACGAAGTGTCTGCAACTTCTCCAGAGTCTCTGCCCCTGCCGTCAGTTCGGCATCGGCTACTGGTACCCCTTTCCAGACACTCATGGGTAGTGCCTACCTTTACCAACATTCTAGCACGACTATGTTACCTGGAGTTACGGACCACAGCCAGATCTCCACTTCAGCTGCTTCCTATCCAGGTGTTCTTGAGTGGGACATCACAGCAAGCACTGAAAAGAATTCTTCTTCACTCGGAGACTTTACTCTGGCACTCACTGACCGGCATACAGCTGCTTCCTCCATGTTTCTGGCAGCCCAGTATGATAAAACTTCAGACGCCAATAACATGGTCCCTCTACATCCATCGCTTTCTGCCAGCCTTGCTCAGGGAACACCATCTCAGATTCCAAATCAGGGGCAGAGCCGCCTGTCACTTACCTACCAGGAAGGAAGCCAGGTATATTACTATAACCAAGGCACACTGGGGTCTTTACTGTATGGAGAACTTGGCTCCTGCCCGCAATCCTATGGCTCTGTGTCATACACAGGAAGTAGGGCCTCTGTGCAACCAGAAATGGGAATGGGACTGAAGGAGATTCAGCCCACAAATATCCGACCACCAGCTTCCACCTCTGCAATCTGCCACCCTGTGTCTGCTCAACGCATCACAGAAACAAGTTTTCAAGGTGAGTACACAAACGGCAGAGAAAGTTGAAGAATGAGGTCGGCATTCAAAAATGGGGTCAAATCGACAGCTGGGAAGGGGTGTAGAGACAGGTAGAATTTAGATCCTGAGCCTTTAATAACCACTACCTTCTCTCAGTGCTCTCTGTTTTTAGACTCTATGTAAGAACACCTAGGGCTTCCCTGGTGGCGCCGTGGTTAAGAATCCGCCTGCCAATGCAATGCGGGGGACACGGGTTCGAGCCCTGGTCTGGGAAGATCCCACATGCCGTGGAACAACTAAGCCCATGTGCCACAACGACTGACCCTGCATCCTAGAGCCCGTGAGCCGCAACTACCGAAGCCCACGCGCCTAGAGCGCATGCTCCGCAACAAGAGACGCCACCGCGAGGAGAAGCCCGCACACCACAACCAAGAGCAGACCCCGCTAGCCGCCAACTAGAGAAAGCCCGTGCACAGCAATGAGAGACGCAGTGCAGCCAAAAAAATAAATACGTAGAATAAGTAAGTTCAAACAATAAATAAATACATAAACATAAATTACAAAAAAAAGAACACCTAATGCAGGTGGGAAGGTGGGAGGGCCACTGTAGAGGTCATCTATGCTACATGTACAAGAACCCCGAGAGCACACCAATCGGTACCACACTTTTCACTGCTGTAGCCGATCATTCCCCCTGTACTACCACACTGTAGCACTCCCTTCCCTCATCTACTGCTATAGTCTCTTTGGAAGGTGTTTCAGAACTCTTGTTATGAGAGTGCCAGTTGAACTGTCCTCACTTCCTTCATTTATACCAGGATTGAAGACCTTGTGGTCCGAGATCCTGTCCAGAGAGCAAGCAGGCTAAGACTCTGTCTTTGTTGATGTATTTCATCAAAAAGGACTCTACCCCCTCTCCTACTTCATGGTGTGAAGTGTTCTTAGCCTCTCGGGAAAGTGGGGAGAATGGAAAGGACCCTATATGAGAATGCTAGGCTCTGTAAAACATTTCAGGTTTTTAAAAATAAGACTCATTTTGTATTGGACTTACAACAGTCCTATGAAATACAAAGAAAGCCGAGAATCAGTGACAGGAAAGGATCACCAGTAAGAATTACAGCAGTCACCGCTTACCTCGTAGCATAGGGCACTGTCCATGATCCTTAAGAAGAGTTAGTAGAAATGCCTTGCCCATCTTGCCCCTGAACCCCTTGAAAGGTACACGACTGCTGTGTTGGTGTTTAGGGGGAGCATCTCACTTACCAGGGACTGACTTCTCCCTTGATTCCTCTGTAGTGATGGAGACTTCCCCGCTGATGAAAAATTCCCTGGGATTGCAACCTCCAAGCCAGACAGCTTTCCTATGGAATGACAGAGAACTTGTCAAGGTGAAACACCAGTCTGCGGGAGAAAGGGAGGAAGAGAATGATGGAAATCGTTTCTGGGAAACTATTCTTACATTACGTGTTGTTTGTTACCGGTAAATAAACTGAAATCTTCTTAACAGTAAAACAAAATCTAAACCACTACAGCCAATAATACAGGAGTATAACTTTTGAAAAAAATTTCTTTGGCTGCGCAGCATGTGGGATCTTAGCTCCCCAACCAGGGATTGAACCCACGCCTGCTGCATTGGAAGCGCAGAGTCTTCACCACGGGACCACCGGGGAAGTCCCAGGACTATCACTTTTAAAGGAGAAGGTACAAACCCCTCGGTTCTATGAACTGGAGATTTTTAGTAAGACGTCAATATATTTGTTGTTAGGCTCATTTTATGTTAGGCTGTCTCCCTGCACAGGATGCAGGCGCCTTGAGGATGGAAATCATATCCCTCTATAGTACGTCCCTCTTCTTTCTGCTTTGCAGTTTGCTGCTCCACTTGCTCAACCCCACCTAGTAATAACCTATACTTCCCTTGTTCCTGTTTTCCCATCTGGAAAACAGACAAAAGGCAACCAAACAACGCAAAGGTCTCAACAAATAAGGGATATCCAAAACCAGAGATGGCCAGAACTTCTGTATCCCTGATGAAACCTAGCCCGGTGTTCAATACTTAGGTATCATTAATTCATGCGTGTTGACTGAAACAGTTGAAACTCAATTCTTCCACTTCCCAGTTTAGTTTTAGTCCTCATACAAAACCTGATAATCAAATTCCTTAATGCTAGGAATCACAGTGAAAAATAGTATCTGAACTGACTTCTGTCAGATGAGTGAGAACTAAGGTTAATTCAGTGTATCTGAAGCATAGAAAGTGAGGGCAAAAGTGGCACAAGATGGGACTAGAGAAGCAGAGAGGATTCTAGACCACGCAGAGTCTTAAAGGCCAACAGTGTGTTTTCTATTCTCAAAACAATGTTTGTGAGCGATGCTTATGAGCAACGTTCCAACTTGCTTTGAAGGTCTCTTGTGTGAAGAATGGATTGAAAGGAAACAAGATATATGGACGCTAGTTAGGACCTAATCGCAACAGACAGGCAAGTTCAGTATTAGGATGTTGAGGACGAGCTGACAGATTCCAAAGAAATTCAGGAGATGAACTGAAGCGGGCTTAATGGGGTAGGAGATGGAAGAAAGGAAGGTCTTAGGGAATTCAAGGGTTTACTGCACACATGAGCAAAGTCTCAAAATTAATCATTTGAACGTACAGAGGTGGATCTCCCAAATGACACCGGTTAGGAAGCAACGGTACGCCCTTTAGAATTCCTAGAGACAACACAAATCAACTGTTTCGATGGAAAATTCGGCGGGACCCTTGATTTCCATGGGAATACAGAGAAAAGAGACACTGATCTGGCTTGCAGGTATTTAGGAAGTTGTTAGCCGGACATCACCTACTAGTATCATGTAAGTAGGCCGTCCGAAGTAGGAAGCTTAGGGGAAAAACCTGGAGGAAAACTTAAAAGCTTAAGCCACACCTCTACACTACACCACCTTTCACAATTTCTTCTCAGATAAGCATCATCCCCATCAGTGAAGAAACTCGTACCTCATAATAGGAAAAACAGGCCTAAAGATTCAATGTGTGTCTTGGGAGGTCCCATCTATGCGATATCTTCCTGGGACCAGAAAAGGCCCCAGGAAGATCAATCTCTGCACCCCTGAAAGCTTACCACCAAGGAAAATGACTAGGTCCATAGATTTCCTCCCTCAAACCAGCTTACCTCACACATAGATCATTAGCAACTCCGCCCTTACTCACATTATCACAGTCACAAGAGTGGTTAGGGAGAAAAGCACTAACCAGGGGAACTAAAACAGAGGCAATCCAGGCCAAGCTGGGCTGGTGGCAGATATCTGCTCCTTACGCTCGGGTGCATAATGCGACTCACCACAGTGCCTTTTTCACAGACCCTTTTGAACGTTTCTCCACAGAATCCAACAGCTCAAGTTAGTTCATGACGCTTCAAGGTCAACAATCGTCAAGAGAAAAACATGCAATATGTCTTACAATGTTGGATTCCTTACAAACAGGACAAGGAGATAACCATGTAGACAAAACCAGAGCATTTGAAAACATCTGTATTCTACAAACACACCAGTGAATGCTATAAATAAGGTACTATGACATAAAACAAAATGAAAACTAGATGTGAGACTGTTCTCTTCAGTGTACAGACTTCATGGCAGTTGCTGCACACTATCTAGCTACTTAGATCTTTAACTCTCTGTTCTGTTAATACCAAATGAGGCCCAAGTGTGTCAACCTGTTTCCCACAGAAACCAAAAAGTCTACATGCATCTCTTTTCTCCTGTGCCCTTTCACCTTACCTGCTCCCAATTCTCCACCAACGTCCTCCTCTTTCTCTAATTATTCTCCTCTTCATTTTGCTTGGCCTTGCCCCCAAGCATGCAAGACAGAGAGTCCTAGAGGTCCAAGATTCTAGAGTGGCTGTTTGCAAGGCGGAGGAGATTACAGTAACTGCCACACTGTATATACTTCTGTGCAAAGAAAAAGGGACAGTGTTCAGAATGTCTCTCACATATAACAAGAGCTGGAGATGGCAGGATACCTGTGTGGCCCAAGGAACTAGAGCTAGCAAATTATGGGCCAAACAATTGCAACCAAAGGCTGGAAGAGGAAAGGTCTGCAACCAGCTCTGTCTCCTAGCTCTCTGGTATTTGCTGCCAACGGGCAGAGTCTATTTCGTGAAGCATCAAGCACTGAAAAGAAGACTCCTGCTGCTGGAAGTTGACAGGAAGTAACGTCCAATGCAAGATCAAGGCTTGTCCTCGAAGCAATGCCCATAATGGAAGAAAAAAAAAAAAGAGAAAGCGGAAGAGAAACGTTAAGTCGCAAGTCCAACCTGGCCCCCAGCCTAGCCCAGCCCAAGGAAGGTAGGAGTCAAGGAGAAGAAACTAAAAGAGAAGAGCCTTGGACCACAACATTCTCCACAAGGTACACTCAACAAACTTCACCCTACTCTTGAACCAAGTTACAAAAAGAGCTTCTTAATCCCTACTTTGGCTCCTTAAAAGCTGCTATCAGTTCACTCATTAGACACATATGATTTCAGAACAACTGTAATAGTTCAAACTAGATGGCTCTTTCCTTCCTAAGGATTATTAATTAAAGAAGATCTATATAGCTCTAAGTATATGATACATAAAATAGAATACTCTGTAGAATATAAGTAACTCTTAGTTCAGTGTATTAATGAACGTCTGTAAGAAATGTGGCAATGATTTCCCTAATGGAAGAGCCTGGGGGAGGTAAATCTGTCTTCTAGGATTTCCTCCCCAGAGCTCAGAAACTCAGGTGTTGTTTTAGCTCTCCTACACTCTCTTCACCCAAGCCCGCCTTCCTGTTGGGGATCGGACCTCCCTATTGGCTCTCTCATACCTTTCAACTGCCTGCTTTGTGACATCACTCTCCTACCAAACCTACTACCACTTGGTAGAGTCTTGGGGTTTCCGTGGAGCTGTTTGGACCAGTAACCAGTGACCTCTGTACTGGACACGTGCGCCGTTCAGCTGCAGCCACTCAGACATCCTCTAGTGTTGTCTCCTCATCCCTTGTACCTGCAGTGGATGCTTCCTCTTCTCTGACCATGTCAGGTAAGAAAAGAAACTTTGGAAAGTTTTGCGTTCGATTTCTTTTGCCCCTAAATTGAGTAGGAGATTCAAAATAGCATGGAATAATGAGGGAAAGTATTGAACTACACGTCTGGAGACCTAATTTCACTTTTGACTTTGACGTTTACTATCTGTGTGACTTTGGACAAATCACTGGCTGTCTCACAAAGCCTGTTGCTTTCCTTAACTGTTACGTTAGGATACCACGTTGGGTTGATCACTCTGATCCCCTTCTTTTCCAGTATTGAGCCTTAAAGGGTACCCATGTAGAAAACGAAATCAGACACTTCTCAAGAGTGTTTCAACAGAAACATAGAAAAGCCAGGGGACATAGAAAACTAGCAATATATACCAAGATGTTTCATCTCTAATGGTCTCCCTCCACTAGGATTTCGACTAGTTGAAAAGAGAGAATAGGGAGAGAGGATGGAGAGTACTGGGCTCTACAGGGAGGCACAGAGTCGAGCGTAAGGAAGTTTAGGACGGTTTTCATTAGCACAGGCCAACAGGCACCAAGAGATGGGAGAAAATGTAAGAATGAAGAGGGAAAGCATAGAGGAGCTCTCAAGAAAAACGGAGTTTGCAATGGAATGCTGATGGGAACCAAAGATTTTCAATTAAAGCAGAAACAGCACAGAGGGAAACCTGCTCAGAGCAGGGCAAAACCAAGTTGATGGTAGCAAACCCTTACATTAACAGACTAAGAAGGAAAGTAAGGCCAGAACAGGGGATCACCAGGAAAGGCAGCTTATCAGAAAAGTCATACTCCGTTTTCTTTCTTTTATTGCCTCTCTGAATACAGTTGGCCACTTGACAGTTTTGAATATAAACATTTTAGAAATACGTTTTAGAAATGATGCCTCCTATAAACAAGCAACCACAGTGGTTATCTAGGGGGCTGCTTTTCAGTGTTTTATTCTTTCTAATTTTTAAACTAGGTAGACATTTCACCAATTCAACATTTTAAGTGATATCTTCTAAATTGAATCAGAAGGACTATTTTCCTTGGTGTGATATGTAGGTTCTAAGGCAAGGCTGCTTTTCATTTTTACAGTTATTTCCTTCCTAACACAGAGAGCACATTGATCAACAGCCATCGTTCGCTTGTAGATCTTAGCTACCGAAGAAGAAGAAGAAAAAGTCAAGCCCCACATCTCTAATTCCCCCCACTTAGGGAATTCCCTGGCGGTCCAGTGCTTAGGACTCGGTGCTTTCACGGCCAGGGCCACGCGGCGCGGCCAAAGAAACAAAACAAACAAACATCCACGTTTATCGAAAACCATATTGTGGAGTCCTGTGGATTTTCTTACATTTGAAAATCTTTTTTAATTGGATTCTAGGCATGATGGTTTTTTGAGGTTTTGGGATGCCATCTTCCTGGATGCTGAAGATGATTCTAATCTAAGTTCTAGGATAAATCCAAAAACCTTCCTGATACATTTTAAGCTTCCTTTCTGCTTATTATATAAGCTATATTCATTGAAATATATATTTCTCCTAGGCTTAATACCTCTTACTTGCTGGGTAAAAATATGAAGGAGCACAATAATGAAACTCTTTTACACTTATTATTTTGCTGTCTGCTTCGTACCGGTTTTCATTGAAATACTTGTCTATATGTGTTGTGGCTACCTATACATGCACATTTATTGCATTCTGTTGCTTGTTATGCATTTTTTACTGACATACCTTCTCTGTCTGTATGCATTGGCTAGGAATTCATTCACCTCTATCACCTCCATCGTGTTTTCTGGTTAATAGTATTCACTAAAATAGAGTGGGCAAAATTCACTTTCATAATATTGCATGGATGGTACAGAATGCCATTTGTCAGTAAATTCATTAGGCTTTGATACTTGCCACATACCCCAGTTTTCATTAATATCTATGGATTTCTTTTTCGTTAACGTAATATGCTTGTCATGATTTTTCTTTGACTTTCTAGAACTTATTGTATCTTCCTCCATATAAATCATACGCAACAGATCAGCTTATTCATCTATTAATTATTACTGCTATTATTATTGGTGGTGGTGTTATAACCACTTTATAGGTGAGTAATCTGAAGTAATCAGATAACTTTTCCCTTTCCAAAAGCACTTAAGAAATCCACTTTCGGGTAATCATTTTGAGGTAGGATGAGAAACCAGGCTTGAAGAGGGCAAAAATGACTCTTTCAATTCACCAGTTGGACTGAGCTGTACGTCACCTCTAGGTAATAGCGTGGGAACTGCACAAGCAAAGGGAGACACTGAAGACGACAATGGTAATAGCCGTACTGTTTTCTAATGGACAAAAAAAATGCCTATATTATAAGTTCTATTTCTCCTGCTTTCTGGCAGTATCATGCTCAGAGTGGAGTCCTGGCAAGGAAGTCAGGATACTTAGGTTCTGAAACCTGGTAATGATACTAACATAATGAGAGAACTTGAACAAGTCAACCCGACCTCTCTGAGCCTCAGTTTCCTTACTCACGAAATGAGACTGAGAACATCGAAGTTCTCTAAGGGCCTCCTAGTTCTAAAATGCTTCCAGTCTAGGAAATAGCATAGAAGTCAATACGAGTGCAGGCCGAAGGGAAAGACAGGGCAGGGAGAAGGTTGCTTCCAGCCTAGAGAACAATCTCTGAACCACACCACTTGGCTCTTCTGCCCGTCTGTGCCCAAGATGGGAGCACAGGCAGTTAATAGAGAAGAGTGGAAAACTGCTCAGTCCTTACAGCCATCATCAACTGTCTGATTTTGGGCTTCTCAGGAAGTAGTGATAGTAGAGGTGTCCTGATAGCAAGAACCTTCAGATGATGCCGTTCCTCAAACGTAGTGAGAATTTCTCAACCTCCCTGAGTTTTTCATGACCCTCTTGTTCTTACAGAAAATTTCCAACATCCATCTCTACTTGGAACTCTAAATTCTCTGCAGCATTCTCCTCCTGTGGTGAGCAATGCAACTTCCCTAACACGAAGTGTCTGCAACTTCTCCAGAGTCTCTGCCCCTGCCGTCAGTTCGGCATCGGCTACTGGTACCCCTTTCCAGACACTCATGGGTAGTGCCTACCTTTACCAACATTCTAGCACGACTATGTTATCTGGAGTTACTGACCACAGCCAGATCTCCACTTCAGCTGCTTCCTATCCAGGTGTTCTTGAGTGGGACATCACAGCAAGCACTGAAAAGAATTCTTCTTCACTCGGAGACTTTACTCTGGCACTCACTGACCGCCACACAGCTGCCTCCTCCATGTTTCTGGCAGCCCAGGATGATAAAACTTCAGACGCCAAGAACATGGTCCCTCTACATCCATCGCTTTCTGCCAGCCTTGCTCAGGGAACACCATCTCAGATTCCAAATCAGGGGCAGAGCCGCCTGTCACTTCCCTGCCAGGAAGGAAGCCAGGTATATTACTGTAACCAAGGCACACTGGGGTCTTTACTGTATGGAGAACTTGGCTCCTGCCCGCAATCCTACGGCTCGGCGTCATACACAGGAAGTCGGGCCTCTGGGCAACCAGAAATGGGAATGGGACTGAAGGAGATTCAGCCCACAAATATCCGACCACCAGCTTCCACCTCTGCAGTCTGCCACCCTGTGTCTGCTCAACGCATCACAGAAACAAGTTTTCAAGGTGAGTATAACAAACGCCAGAGAAAGTTGAAGAATGAGGTCGGCATTCAAAAATGGGGTCAAATCGACAGCTGGGAAGGGGTGTAGAGGCAGGTAGAATTTAGATCCTGAGCCTTTAATAACCACTACCTTCGCTCAGTGCCCTCTGTTTTTAGACTCTATATGAGAACACCTAGGGCTTCCCTGGTGGCGCCGTGGTTAAGAATCCGCCTGCCAATGCAATGCGGGGGACACGGGTTCGAGCCCTGGTCTGCGAAGATCCCACATGCCGTGCAGCAACTAAGCGCATGTGCCACAACGACGGAGCCTGCATTCTAGAGCCCGTGAGCCTCAACTACCGAAGCCCACGTGCCTACAGCCCATGCTCCGCAACAAGAGAAGCCACCGCGATGAGAAGCCCGCACACCGCAACCAAGAGTAGCCCCCGCTAGCCGCCAACTAGAGAAAGCCCGTGCACAGCAATGAGAGACCCAGTGCAGCCAAAAAAATAAATACGTAGAATAAATAAGTTCAAACAGTAAATAAATACATAAACATAAATTACAAAAAAAAGAACACCTAATGCAGGTGGGAAGGTGGGAGGGCCACTGTAGAGGTCATCTATGCTACATGTACAAGAACCCCGAGAGCACACCAATCGGTACCACACTTTTCACTGCTGTAGCCGATCATTCCCCCTGTACTGCCACACTGTAGCACTCCCTTCCCTCATCTACTGCTATAGTCTCTTCGGAAGGTGTTTCAGAACTCTTGTTATGAGAGTGCCAGTTGAACTGTCCTCACTTCCTTCATTTATACCAGGATTGAAGACCTTGTGGTCCGAGATCCTGTCCAGAGAGCAAGCAGGCTAAGACTCTGTCTTTGTTGATGTATTTCATCAGCAAGGGCTCTACCCCCTCTCCTAGTTCATGGTGTGACGTGTTCTTGGCCTCTCGGGAAAGTGGGGAGAATGGAAAGGACCCTATATGAGAATGCTAGGCTTTGTAAAACATTTCAGGTTTTTAAAAATAAGACTCATTTTGTATTGGACTTATAACAGTCCTATGAAATACAAAGCGAGCCGAGAATCAGCGACAGGAAAGGCTCACCAGTAAGAATTACAACAGTCACCGCTTACCTCGTAGCATAGGGCACCGTCCGTGATCCTTAAGAAGAGTTAGTAGAAATGCCTTGCCCATCTTGCCCCTGAACCCCTTGAAAGGTACACGACTGCTGTGTTGGTGTTTAGGGGGAGCATCTCACTTACCAGGGACTGACTTCTCCCTTGATCCCTTTGTAGGGATGGAGACCTCCCCCCTGGTGATGAAAAATTCCCTGGGATTGCAACCTCCAAGCCAGACGTTTTGTGTGACACAAAGTCAAGAACTCCCCAAGTCCTGCAGTAGCAGAAACAGCCACATACTTGAGAGTAACCCACCATCTGAACTTGGGGACATTTCAGTGACAGCTCCAGTCCAGAGTGCCAGGCGTCTCCTGGCCCTGCCTCCAGCTCCAAGCCAGGGACAAATAGAGAGTAAGCACGTGGATGATATCAAAACCAAGCTTTCAAAGCCTCTGGATGCCTACCAGATCCCAACAGAGAACCAAGATCCTCCACTACTCCCTTTAGGAATCCCTGATATTCACCAGCCGCTGGCCTGCACCGATCCCCTCAGCCAAGAGGAGCAGCCTGGTTCTGAAAATGCTGATCTGGGAGAGAACAGCCGGAGTCGTCAGGACCTAGGGACACTTGAAAATGGGATTGAACCTAGCAGTGGTCTTGCAGACATTACTACACTGGCGGAGGATATTCACCTTCCCCAGCTCTTTAATCCTTTGAAAGATCTTGATCAATCCCAAGGTCCCAACGTGATCAAAGCTAAAGACACCAGAGCCATTAAGGTGAATCCGGTGCAGGAAAAGCCAAGTGTCATAAAGGTTCCCTCTGATCAACCCAGGAAGAACAAACAGAAAGCCTCTGAGCCTATCAGTGGCGCTCCCAAGGCCAAAATCCAGCCAAAGAATCCAGAGTGCCTGTTAGGGGGAGAAGTGGTTATATGCCACGCTGCAGTCAGTGACAGGGCTCCTGTGAACACGGCCAAGCACTCTCAAGGCAAACCTCAGAAAGCTGCATCCAGAAAGATCAGCAAAACTAAGAGCCACGGGCAGGAAAAGACCAAAAGGACCAGAGGGAGAAACAAGGCTGAGGAGAACAAGCAGTCAGGGAACAAAGTCAAGGCAGAAGAGAAGCCAGCAATCCCCCACACGAAGCGAAAGGAACACCAAACTGAGCTTCTCCAACAGAGCTTTCAAAAGCCTCGAACCTCCCTTGGCGTGCGCATGCTGGAGTCTGTGAAGGTTCTTCATGCGCTGGGGAAGAAGAATGAGACGAAAACTGGGCTCTCTTCCTGTCGGCTCTTGGGAAAGTCAAGCAACCCCAAAGACCCCCAGCCACCCCCAGCTATCCAGCCATGGCGGCATACCCCACGTGAGGGGAAGGGTCCTGAGAAAACGCAAGTCCAAGCCCAGAAACCAGACAGCAGTGCTGAAACAGAGTGTCCGTCTCCAGCCCAGTATGAGCGGCCTCCTCCTGGGAAGGTCAAGTTGATACCTCTGCCTTTTTCTGCCTGGGACAAGCCTCAAGCTCGACCCGCTCCTCGGAGGCCACAGTCTCTGGCCTCACATCGGCCTGCTGGGGCTTACCGTGCCCAGCCTGGTTCTACTGACTCAGCTCAACCTGCTGCAGCCAATTCATCCCACCAGCCAGCTCCTGCCTCTTTGCCAGGCCCCGCCAAACCAGCTCAGCCAACTGTGACCAACCCAACCCAACCGGCTTGGCCCAACCATACCCAGCCTCGTGTCCCTCAGTCTGCTGCTCCTAGGCCTGCACCCTCCAAAACTTCATCTGGCGCTCCTCTCCAGCGGGAGCCTGTTCCCCCTGCTGTGAATAAGCGCCAGTCCCCACCCAAGCTCCAAACCCAATTTCTACTCCAAGACTTCAGCAAGCAACGAGTTCCATGGAGGGAACCCAACGTGCCTGAGCCAGTCATGTCAAAGCCCATCGAACAAGAGCAGAGGCCAGAGCGAGAGGCCATGAAGAGGCGGGCTCAACAACAACGGGAGAATGCTGCCAGATACACCTCTTCGGGCAAGCTGCAATTTTTCACCGAGAGGGAAAACGAAATGGAAATTGCCGACTACTACGGATACGTCAAGTGAGAGCTGCTAGGATTCTTGGTGCCACCTTGGCTACCAGCTGTTCTTCCATACACAGGTAAGACAGGTATAGAACTGAGTAAGTAAATGGAATACAATTAATAGACGAGTAACAAACCTTTCGAATTTTCAGATGCTGCTAACTGGGGCGTGAGAAAGGAAGGACTGAAAGTTGGATGGGAGAATGAAGGAAAGGGGTAAAAACTGAGCAAAGAGGAAGGAACTTGGCCCAGGGCTAGGAAGGCCAAAAGAGACGTATGGATTTAGGAAAGGAAGCAGGAGCGAGGATGAAATGGCAGAAGTAAAAAGCAGGGTCAGAGGTCTGGGTTGAAAGAACACAATTGGAGTAGAGTTGAAGGTGACAGAAGATGAGTCTAGGTTTACTAGGAGAAATAGAAAAAGTCTCTCGGGGACGCTGGCCTTAAGTCTCACAACCACCAGATAGGTATTTCAGAAAACAAGAGGTTCAGGACACATCTCTGAAAGGTCTGAGTTGCCTTATTCAGGTGTGACTGTAGTGGGGGAATAGGGAAATCTACCAGAGAAGTGGCTAGGGCTCAGAGTTATCCTAGGGGCAGCTGACGACAGGGGCAGAGCCAAGGGAACTGCTGGATCAGGAGGCCCACGAACAAAGCAGGGGCATAGCCGCCTGTCACTTCCCTGCCAGGAAGGAAGCCAGGTATATTACTATAACCAAGGCACACTGGGGTCTTTACTGTATGGAGAACTTGGCTCCTGCCCGCAATCCTACGGCTCGGCGTCACACACAGGAAGTAGGGCCTCTGGGCAACCAGAAATGGGAATGGGACTGAAGGAGATTCAGCCCACAAATATCCGACCACCAGCTTCCACCTCTGCAGTCTGCCACCCTGTGTCTGCTCAACGCATCACAGAAACAAGTTTTCAAGGTGAGTATACAGACGGCAGAGAAAAGTTGAACAATGAGGTCAGCATTCAAAAATGGGGTCAAATCGACAGCTGGGAAGGGGTGTAGAGACAGGTAGAATTTAGATCCTGAGCCTTTAATAACCACTACCTTCTCTCAGTGCTCTCTGTTTTTAGACTCTATATGAGAACACCTAGGGCTTCCCTGGTGGCGCCTGCCAATGCAGGGGACACGGGTTCGAGCCCTGGTCTGCGAAGATCCCACATGCCGTGCAGCAACTAAGCGCATGTGCCACAACGACGGAGCCTGCATTCTAGAGCCCGTGAGCCTCAACTACCGAAGCCCACGTGCCTACAGCCCATGCTCCGCAACAAGAGAAGCCACCGCGATGAGATGCCCGCACACCGCAACCGAGAGTAGCCCCCGCTAGCCGCCAACTAGAGAAAGCCCGTGCACAGCAATGAGAGACCCAGTGCGGCCAAAAAAATAAATACGTAGAATAAATAAGTTCAAACAGTAAATAAATACATAAACATAAATTACAAAAAAAAAGAACACCTAATGCAGGTGGGAAGGTGCGAGGGCCACTGTAGAGGTCATCTATGCTACATGTACAAGAACCCCGAGAGCACACCAATCGGTACCACACTTTTCACTGCTGTAGCCGATCATTCCCCCTGTACTGCCACACTGTAGCACTCCCTTCCCTCATCTACTGCTATAGTCTCTTTGGAAGGTGTTTCCGAACTCTTGTTATCAGAGTGCCAGTTGAACTGTCCTCACTTCCTTCATTTATACCAGGATTGAAGACCTTGTGGTCCGAGATCCTGTCCAGAGAGCAAGCAGGCTAAGACTCTGTCTTTGTTGATGTATTTCATCAGCAAGGGCTCTACCCCCTCTCCTAGTTCATGGTGTGACGTGTTCTTGGCCTCTCGGGAAAGTGGGGAGAATGGAAAGGACCCTATATGAGAATGCTAGGCTCTGTAAAACATTTCAGGTTTTTAAAAATAAGACTCATTTTGTATTGGACTGACAACAGTCCTATGAAATACAAAGAAAGCCGAGAATCAGTGACAGGAAAGGATCACCAGTAAGAACTACAGCAGTCACCGCTTACCTCGTAGCATAGGGCACTGTCCGTGATCCTTAAGAAGAGTTAGTAGAAATGCCTTGCCCATCTTGCCCCTGAACCCCTTGAAAGGTACACGACTGCTGTGTTGGTGTTTAGGGGGAGCATCTCACTTACCAGGGACTGACTTCTCCCTTGATTCCTCTGTAGTGATGGAGACTTCCCCGCTGATGAAAAATTCCCTGGGATTGCAACCTCCAAGCCAGACAGCTTTCCTATGGAATGACAGAGAACTTGTCAAGGTGAAACACCAGTCTGCGGGAGAAAGGGAGGAAGAGAATGATGGAAATCGTTTCTGGGAAACTATTTTTACATTATGTGTTGTTTGTTCCCGGTAAATAAACTGAAATCTTCTTAACAGTAAAACAAAATCTAAACCACTAAAGCCAATAATACAGGAGTATAACGTTTGAAAAAAATTTCTTTGGCTGCGCAGCATGTGGGATCTTAGCTCCCCAACCAGGGATTGAACCCACGCCTGCTGCATTGGAAGCGCAGAGTCTTCACCACGGGACCACCGGGGAAGTCCCAGGACTATCACTTTTAAAGGAGAAGGTACAAACCCCTCGGTTCTATGAACTGGAGATTTTTAGTAAGAAGTCAATATATTTGTTGTTAGGCACATTTTATGTTAGGCTGTCGCCCTGCACAGGATGCAGGCGCCTTGAAAATGGAAGTCATATCCCTCTATAGTACGTCCCTCTTCTTTCTGCTTTGCAGTTTGCTGCTCCACTTGTTCAACCCCACCTAGTAATAACCTATACTTCCCTTGTTCCTGTTTTCCCATCTGGAAAACAGACAAAAGGCAACCAAACAACGCAAAGGTCTCAACAAATAAGGGATATCCAAAACCAGAGATGGCCAGAACTTCTGTACCCCTGATGAAATAGTCCTCATACAAAACCTGATAATCAAATTCCTTAATGCTAGGAATCACAGTGAAAAATAGTATCTGAACTGACTTCTGTCAGATGAGTGAGAACTAAGGTTAATTCAGTGTATCTGAAGCATAGAAAGTGAGGGCAAAAGTGGCACAAGATGGGGCTAAAGCAGAGAGGATTCTAGACCACGCAGAGTCTTAAAGGCCAACACTGTGTTTTCTATTCTCAAAACAATGCTTGTGAGCGATGTTTATGAGCAACGTTCCAACTTGCTTTGAAGGTTTCTTGTGTGAAGAGTGGATTGGAAGGAAACAAGATATATGGACACCAGTTAGGACCTAATCGCAACAGACAGGCAAGTTCAGTATTAGGAAGTTGAGGAAGAGCTGGCTGACAGATTCCAAAGAAATTCAGGAGATGAACTGAAGCGGGCTTAATGGGGTAGGAGATGGAGGAAAGGAAGGTCTTAGGGAATTAAAGGGTTTACTGCACACATGAGCAAAGTCTCAAAATTAATCATTTGAACGTACAGAGGTAGATCTCTCAAATGACTCCGGTTAGGAAGCAACGGTACGCCCTTTAGAATTCCTACAGACAACACAAATCAACTGTTTCGATGGAAAATTCGGCGGGACCGGTGCGTTTTTTCACTCCAACTTAGCTCCAGTTCCTATTACTCACATCTTCTGTGCCAAAACAACACAGCTGGAGGAACTGAAGGGGATTCCGTTTTGGTAATTAAGGAGTGTCCCCAACACTGACAGTCCCATCTTAAAAAGCACTCCCTCTGCATTTTACCCGAGGAGCAATGGCCAGAGCCTCCCTTTGAAAACGATGGGCAGAAATGAGAACATCACACACTGTCCCTTTCAGCTACTGTGAACTGAGCCGCGAGACGACCAATACCCCCTGGCACAGCGCGGACGGGCCAGCGCGCGGGGGCAACAGGGACAGGAGACAGCACAAGAGACGAAGCCCAGGCCCAGGGGCCAAGGCCTATTACCTTTCCGGCATGTGCAAAACATAAAACAGAAGCAATATTGTAACAAATTCATTAAAGACTTAAGAAAAAAACAAAAATCAGATGCTAAAGTGCCTACTCTAACCACTATACTATATTGCTTCTATAAAACAAGCACTAAACCTCAGATACAGAAAAAAACCCTTTTCGTGTCCTCACACCTAGGTCAAAATTACAAAGCGTTAATTCAGGAGACAGAAAGGGAAGGAATAAATCTGAATGAATCTGAGTCAGAACACAGTGCTATATAACCTTAGGCAAATTCCACAATACCCATGCCTCAACATGGCAAATTCCACAATACCCATGCCTCAACCTCCCTATCTATAAAGGAGTTAACCACACCAGCGCTAACCATTACTTGCCTCCTGGTAGCTTGTGAGTGTTAATTAATATTTGTAATAAATACACAGATCATCAGTTGAAAGAAACAAGGAAAACTACAGCGTTATTATTATTGCCTTGTTGCTAGAGCTAAACACCACAAATCAACATAAATAACTTATGTACACCAAGAATGTAGGGTTTGAATATGTACTTTGAAAGGCCATCATATAATTAGTTGTTTCACCTCTAATTGCTTTTCCTTTTTTTTTTTTTTGAATTTAAAAAAGCAATACAGGGACTTCCCTGGTGGTTCAGTGGTAAAGAATCCGTCCTGCAATGCAGGGGACGCGGGTTCGATTCCCGGTCGGGGAACTAAGATCCCACATGCCGCGGGGCAACTAAGCCCTCGCACCAAACTACTGAGCTCGCACACCTCAATGAGGTAGCCCACGTGCAGCAAACTACAGAGCCCACGCGCTCTGGAGCCTGCACGCCACAACTACAGAGCCCACGTGCCACAACTAGAGAGAGAAAACCCGCACGCCACAACTAGAGAGAAGCTCTCATGCTGCAACGAAGAGCCCGTGCGCCGCAACGACAATAAAGATCCCACATGCCTTAACGAAGGTCCCGCGTGCCGCAACTAAGACCCAATACAGCCAATCAACCAATCAATCAATCAAGTGGGGCGGGGGGAGCAATACAGGAATTTCCCTGGCAGTCCAGTGGTTAAGACTCCAAGCTCCCAATGCAGGGGGCACGGGCTCGATCCCTGATTGGGGAACCAAGATCCCACATGTGGCACAGCGTAGCCGAAAAAAAAACAAAAAAAGCAACACATACCCTACGGCATTTATCCCAGAGAACGCATGTTCGCACAAAAAAAGGTACACAAATGTCCACAGCATCTCTATCAGTAATAGTCAGGAAATGGCAAAAAAAACTCAGATGTTCTTCAATGGGCAAGTGATTAAACAAACTGAAGTACAGCCAAACCATGGAATACTACTCAGCAATTAAAAAGAAAGCGGCACTGGGACCTCTCTGGTGTTCCAGTGGTTAAGACTCTGCACTCTCAATGCAGGGGGCCCAGGTTCCATCCCTGGTCAGGGAACTAGATCCCGCATGCTGCAACTAAAGACCCGCACAGCCAAATAAATAAATAAATAAATATTTTTTTTAAAAAAGAGGAGCACTGTTGATTCATGCAATTTGGATGACTCTCCAGGGAATTACACTGATTGAAAAAGGCCAATCCAAAAGGTTGCATACTGGGAATTCCCTGGCGGTCCAGTGTTTAGCACTCAGCACTTTCACTACCTGGGCTGGGTTCAATCCTTGGTCGGGGAACTAAGATCGCACAACCGGCAGCGCAGCCAAAAAAAAATTTTTTTTACTTAAAAAAAAAAAAAGGTTACACACTATATGATTTTATTCACATAACATTCTTTTTTTTTTAATTAATTAGTTAATTTATTTTATTTTTGGCTGCGTTGGGTCTTCGTTGCTGCGTGTGGGCTTTCTCTAGTTGCGGCGAGCGGGGGCTACTCTTTGTTGCAGTGTGCGGGCTTCTCGCTGCGGTGGCTTCTCTTGTTGCAGAGCACGGGCTCTAGGCACGCGGGCTTCAGTAGTTGTGGCACGTGGGCTCAGTAGTTGTGGCTCCCGGGCTCTAAAGCGCAGGCTCAGTCGTTGTGGCGCATGGGCTTAGTTGCTCCGCGGCATGTGGGATCTTCCCGGACAAGGGATCAAACCCATGTCCCCTGCAATGGCAGGCAGATTCTTAACCGCTGCGCCACCAGGGAAGTCCCACATAACATTCTTGAAATGACAGGTTGCCAGGGACAGATAGGGCCGGGGGAGTGGGAGACGGGCCATCTTCCCCAGGGGGTATTTTCCCTTGATCATCTGCACAAAAACTTTATTGCAACTTTATCCACTGCACTATCAGATCATTATGATTTGGTGGGGAGTGGGGGAGCAGCAGTGGCTATAAAATGGCATCAGGAGAGATCCTGTGGGATGGAAATGTTCTCTATCTTGACTGTGTCAATGGCAATACCCAGGTTGTGACAGTATACTATGATTCTGTAAGATGTTACCATTGGGGAAAACTGGGTAAAGGACACGCAGGAGCTATCGCACTATTATTTCTTACAACTGCATGTAAACCTACAATAATCTGTACACAAAAAGTTTAATCAGAAATGAAGGCAACACATGCCTCTTGTAACAAGTAAAACAATAGTCTGTGGTCAGTCTCTTTCTCTACCCGTCCCATTCCCTCCCTCTTGAGATAACCATGCAAACTCACTGCTCATACAAACAGGCATGCATTTAATACTTTCTGTTTACTGTATCAAAATGGGATCATACATACTACATATTACCCTGCAGCCTACCTTCTTCACCCATCATCCCTATATCATAGAGAGCTTAAAAAAAAAAAAATTTTTTTTTAAGTGCCAAGCAGGATGGCAGGTATAGAAAATTTTCTGACTAGGGCAAATCTGACAAATGTTTACCGTGCTAATGTGCCATAGCTCAGCCAGGTGCATTCAGTGAGAGCACAATATGCAAGTAGCATTCTAAAGAGATCTGCAAAAAATGCAAGGTCTTCAGCAGCTCTTCGAGGATCCCATCCCCCTCTCTGCCTCCTCCATGGAACCATCCCATGGAGGTTGAACAGTTTAACTCCATTTGCCCCTCCTGCTGTTTGTGCTTTCGTTGTATACTTCTGTTCTACATCTCCACAAGACATTATTACTGTCACTTATTTACAAAATAACATATAAATATAAAGGTGTATGTACCTGGGTATATGTACATGTATATATTAGACACACACACACTTTAAGTGCTCTTTGTTCTTTCCTGCAGTTGTGTTCTTTTTTTTGGGGGGGGGGGGCAAGTTTTTATATTGGTAAAGTTCTGTACTACTAGAAATATAAGATTTGAAAAGAAAAGTGAGACTTGAGGATCATCTGTGGAGCTTATCCTCATTCTCCTGCTGACGCATTATGTGTTTATAATTTGAGAACTGCAGATAAATACAAACTGGTCTTCTCCATACTTGCTCACTAAGGAATTCCTCATTTCTAGGAAACGTCTATTTCAAGGAAAGGAAACAAACAAAAACACCTAGTGCACTAGATGATTAAAAGGTACACATTTTATAGCCTGAGTTCGAGAAAAAAATTACCCAAGAAACGGCCTTTTTCCCTAGGAGCCAGCTTCTACTAGGGGAGTCTAGGGTTCTCTAGGCAAAGAAAAAAAACTTGCCAGTTTAAACAGAATAACAGAAACGTTCAGCCAATCAAATATACAGAACTCATCACTTGCAGTGAGGAATGAAAGGCCTGTATCAACAGAAAAAATAAATGGCACCGGCAACGTCTGCAACAGAAAACAAACAGGAAATCCTTTAAAAAGCCAAAATTGCAAAGACAGACGAACAGGGTATGAAATTACACGCCGGGCAATGCACCTGTTAAAGGAAAAGAGGCGCACACCAAGTCTGAAGTCTTAAGAATTCGGTGTTTAACACTACTTCTGCATGCTGCCCAGCAGAAAACTCGGGTCCTGGCTTAATCCACAACGCACACTTCATTTAAGGAGGTGAACTGCTTGGTCTGACTCAGTTTCTTATTCTGTAAAATGAATGCAACACAGCTGTCGTGAGTCCCCAAAGAATTCTGCACAAACGCTTTGTAACTCCAAAGTGCTGTGCAAATCAGAGCAGCCCTTCTCTCCTTCACATTCGTTGGACTTAGAATTTCAGAAGTTTAGCTGAAAATACAGACGACTCGGAAGCAAGGGACTGAGAGTGGCCCACACAGGTGGAAAGAAATGCAGAAACTGGAGCACCTCATACAAACCGCAAGAGACCACGTTCACGTGCACACGTTATCAGTAACAGAAAACGCCACCGGTAGCAACTGTAAACCACTGAGAGGACCAGCAACGACATGTGTCCAAATCCAGCCGGCAGCACAGCCTCGTCGGCGGCAATGCCTTAAACACAGCTCCCCGCACTCCGCGGCCTAACAAGATCCACTTTTTCCAAAAAGTTTAGCAACTTGCCAAGTACACTGGCGTAGTTCACCTTTTTTAATTGCTAAGCAAACATGCAGGGGAGTTGAGACAATCAAGGGAATGTTCAGCCTTCCTCAAAAATAAGATCCAGGAAATTCACGTTTTGCTTGAACAGTTTCATGTCTAAAACTGATCACAAACCTCTGTTTGATGTTGTTTTCTCGCTGCTGGCCAATGAGCCCGGGAAAAAGAACCAATTCTTTCAAACAGGGAGGGCTCTCTGCACTCTTCAGCTAAACCAGCGAGGCTTTACCACCGTCACGTTTAAAATAATGAGGAGGATGCCTCCATAGAGTTTACCGGGCTGCGCTAATCACGAGGGGCCTCGGGCGCCCAGGGCGGATCCCAGCGCCGGTGGCCGCGGGACCGGACGCCCTCCCCGGGACCCCCCCAGGACCCCCTCCCCGGGACGCGGCCGCGGGACAGGACGCCCCCCAGAACCCCTGCCCGGGACGCAGCTGCGGGACAGGACGCCCCCCAGACCCCTGCCCGGGACGCAGCTGCGGGACAGGACGCCCCCCAGAACCCCTGCCCGGGACGCGGCCGCGGGACACGAAGCTCCCCCCTCCCCAGGAACCCCTCCCCAGAGCGCGGGCCTCGCCGCCGTCTCGCAGCACCCGCCGCGCTCACCGCGGGCCGGGAGCCCCCTCAGGCCGACTGGCCCCCGCCCGCCGCCCGGCCTCCCTCCGGCCCGCGCCGCCCGCCGCGCTCACCGCGTTTTTCTTCTGCACCATCTTGTCCATCTTCTTGGCAATGCGGACCACCTCGTCCTCCATGGCCCTGGCAGGCCTGCCCCGCGCCGGGCCGCGGGGGACGGGAAACGAGCGGAGCTGGCCGGGCGGCAGGTAAGCCCAGGCGTCGGCGAGGGCCCTCACCAGGCGTCACCGAGGCGCTTCTTCACTCACGACGACTGCGACGGCGGGGGCGGCGGCGGCGGCGGCGCTCCTCCCACGCAGGCAGCGCCAATCGAGCTCCCAGCTCGCGGCGGCGACGGCGGCGGCGCTCCTCCCACGCAGGCAGCGCCAATCGAGCTCCCAGCTCGCGGCGGCGACGGCGGCGGCGCTCCTCCCACGCAGGCAGCGCCAATCGAGCTCCCAGCTCGCGGCCGCGGCGGCGCTCCTCCCCCGCAGGCAGCGCCAATCGAGCTCCCAGCTCGCGGCGGCGACGGCGGCGGCGCTCCTCCCACGCAGGCAGCGCCAATCGAGCTCCCAGCTCGCGGCGGCGGCGGCGGCGGCGGCGGCGCTCCTCCCCCGCAAGCAGCGCCAATCCAGCTCGCGGCGGCGGCGGCGGCGGCGGCGGCGCTCCTCCCCCGCAGGCAGCGACAATCGAGCTCCCAGCTCGCGGCGGCGACGGCGGCGCTCCTCCCCCGCAGGGAGCGCCAGTCGAGCTCCCAGCTCGCGGCGGCGGCGGCGGCGCTCCTCCCCCGCAGGCAGCGCCAACCGAGCTCCCAGCTCGCGGCGGCGACGGCGGCGGCGCTCCTCCCACGCAGGCAGCGCCAATCGAGCTCCCAGCTCGCGGCGGCGGCGCTCCTCCCCCGCAGGCAGCGCCAATCGAGCTCCCAGCTCGTGGCGGCGGCGGCGGCGGCGGCGGCGGCGCTCCTCCCCCGCAGGGCAGCGCCAATCGAGCTCCCAGTTCGCGGCGGCGGCGGCGGCGCTCCTCCCCCGCAGGCAGTGCCAAGCGAGCTCCCAGCTCGCGGCGGCGGCGCTCCTCCCCCGCAGGCAGCGACAATCGAGCTCCCGGCTCGCGGCGGCGACGGCGGCGCTCCTCCCCCGCAGGCAGCGCCAATCGAGCTCCCAGCTCGCGGCGGCGACGGCGGCGGCGCTCCACCCCCGCAGGCAGCGCCAATCGAGCTCCCAGCTCGCGGCGGCGACGGCGGCGGCGCTCCTCCCCCGCAGGGAGCGCCAGTCGAGCTCCCAGCTCGCGGCGGCGGCGGCGGCGCTCCTCCCCCGCAGGCAGCGCCAATGGAGCTCCCAGCTCGCGGCGGCGGCGGCGCTCCTCCCCCGCAGGCAGCGCCAAACGAGCTCCCAGCTCGCGGCGGCGGCCGCGGCGGCGCTCCTCCCCCGCAGGCAGCGCCAATCCAGCTCGCGGCGGCGGCGGCGGCGGCGGCGCTCCTCCCCCGCAGGCAGTGCCAAGCGAGCTCCCAGCTCGCGGCGGCGGCGCTCCTCCCCCGCAGGCAGCGACAATCGAGCTCCCGGCTCGCGGCGGCGACGGCGGCGCTCCTCCCCCGCAGGGAGCGCCAGTCGAGCTCCCAGCTCGCGGCGGCGGCGCTCCTCCCCCGCAGGCAGCGACAATCGAGCTCCCGGCTCGCGGCGGCGACGGCGGCGCTCCTCCCCCGCAGGGAGCGCCAATCGAGCTCCCAGCTCGCGGCGGCGGCGGCAGCGCTCCTCCCCCGCAGGCAGCGCCAATCGCGCTCCCAGCTCTGTTCTTTTGTTGTTTTTTTTTTTGAATTCTGAGATTTTTCATTTGAAGTAAATCTTAAAGCTATTAAATTCACAAATATGCTAATTTAAATACCCAATTCTATTATCTAAAACACACATTGCAAACATACAAATATCTATTCTCTCCACATGTCAGAGCCCATTCATTTCATGGTTTGGAAATGGGGAGAATAGATCCCCTTAAACTGCAAGTCAGCAGGTGTTTCTTTACAGTTAACTTTAGCAAAATTCATACAAAATATTAATGAACAATGATCTTCTTTACTTGTTAACTCACAAGGAAACACCTTCAAAACTGCATTTTGTTAAAGTTTCTGTACTAAAATGTAGAAAAACTGAACTACACAAATATTGAAAAGTTTAAAATTCCTTAATTTTTTATTCCTGGTACCACTACCACAATTTACAGGGCAATATACCTGATGTAATGAAAAGAAAAAGACAAAGCTACAACAGATAAAAGACCTCAGGAATGTACATCTAATTGACCCTCCGTTGCATGAATCAATAGCTGCACTTTTTGCAAACTGTGGCTAGGACAGTCCTGAACAAGAAGGGTTTCCTGTTTAAGCTGCAGTAACTTTTCTGACTATGGATCATCGTTCCTTCTGCGGCAGGTTTTTACAGTTCCTCTAATGCATTTGGGACGACTGTCTCAAAGTAACCTGCAGCTTTCCTGACAACTCCTCGCTCTCTCTCCTGCTAAGAACTGTAGCCCTTTTCTTCTGAGTTTTGAGAACCTTCTGCTACCATATCCACCACTTCCACCACCAGATCCATAACCACCACCATAGGGACTTCCCGAGCTTCTTCCACCAAAACTGCCCCCCTTCATGGGTCCATAATTTGATTGCTGTTGTCCACTATAATTTCCAAAATCATTATAGCTCCCACCACCACCACCATAGTTACCTCCAAAATTTCCTCCTTCATTGTAAGCATCATATCCTCCACCACCGCCACCATATCCACCATCTTGGTTTCCATATCCTGGTCCACCACCACCATAGCCTCCTCTACTACTGTAACCAGGACCACCACCATCGTTACCACCGTCGCCTCCAAATCCGTTTTATCCACCATCACCTCCTCCATAACTACCTCTGCTGCCACCACCTCCACCACCATAGCCTCCTCTTCCACCAAAGTTTCCACCACGGCCAAAGTTACCTCCACCACCTCCAAAGTTTCCTCCACGACCCATAAAGTTGCCAGATCCACCTCCACGACCTCTCTGTGATCCAGCAGATTGCATTTCTTGTTTAGAAAGGGCCTTTTTCACTTACAATTATGCCCATTAATAGTGTGGTATTTCTGAACAACAATTTTATCAACTGTATCATGATCATCAAAAGTTACAAAAGCAAATCCTCTCTTTTTTCCACTCTGCCTGTCTTCCATAACTCCTATGGTTTCAATCTTGCCATACTTTTCAAAGTAGTCTCTCGAATTACATTCTTCTGTATCTTCTTTAATACCACCAACAAAAATTTTCTTCACTGTTAGACGGGCACCAGGCTTTACAGAATCCTCTCTAGAAACAGCTCTCTTTGGTTCCACTACACGCCCATCAACCTTGTGTGGTCGAGCACACATTGCTGCATCCACCTCTTCAACCCAAGAGTAAGTCACAAAACCAAAGCCCCTGGAACGGTTTGTCTGGGGGTCTCTCATCACCACACAATCTGTAAGTGTGCCCCATTTCTCAAAATGTTCTCTTAAGCTATCGTCTGTAGTTTCAAAGCTCAGACCACCAATAAACAGTTTTCTCAACTGTTCTGGTTCCTTTGGATCATGGCCCTCCTCCCCCCGGCGGCGGCGGCGGCCGGAGTCGGGCTGGGGGCGACCGGGCGGCGGTTTTACCTCCGTTTTGAGACCGGACTCGCCTCTTCCAACTCGAGTTCAATATGGGACCGAGAGCCCAGCTCTGTTCTATGTTGGGCCATTTTACTTCAGCCCAAAAAAATTTCTTCTAGTATTCCCTAAGGTCTGCTGGGGATCAGTTTTCTTATTTTTCATTTATCTGTATTTGATTTTTTAAAATTGATTCCAATTTTCTGTTGAGATTCTCCATATTTTAATCTATTAATCCCCATCTTTTACTCTCAATATAGTCATTTTAAAGTTCTGTGCTAACTCCAGAATCTGAATTCCCTCTAAATCAATTTTTCTTGGTTTTTTTTTTTTTTTTTTTTTTTGTCTTAAGTTTTAGTCACTTTTTCCTGCTTCAGGAATTTCATAATTTTTGATTGTGTGCTGGACGTGGTGAATAAAAAATTCATAGAGACTGAAGATGCTATTACTTTGCACCAGAGAAGATTTACCCTTTTCTCTGTTAATCAGAGTGGCTGATCATTTCAGTCATTTCAGGAATTTTACTAGGTCAGAACTGGGTTGGAGCTTTAGTTGTCTCATCCTACCTATGATTTTTCCTAATTTGTGGCCTCCCTGGATTTTTGCTGTGAGCCTGACAGGTCTTTGATTCTTCAATAAATACAGTCAGTTATTGACTTCAGTCTTTCAGATGTTTGAATTCAGCTCTTTAGGCTCTCAGTTCTCACAGCTTCAGAGTATGGCAAATGTAAGGAGAGACCAGCTATGTATTTGTTGCCGTTACACTTTCTCAGTGAAAATTTGTCTCATAAACACTGAAACATTGCAGATGACTTCACTTTTTCTGACTCAGCCCCCTTCTTGGGGATGGCACTTCTGGGTTTTTACTGTGAGTCTGGTAGGTCTCTAATTCCTCACTTTGGAAAGTTCTCTCCCTCAGGCATTAGGTATTTAGCTTCCTGCTTTATATAGGTTCAAAAACTGGCAAATGTCTTGAAGAGGAGACCTAATGATTGTCACAGGCCCCTTTATCTAGCGGGATTTGGTTTGTTAGTGCCATGACTGTGCAGGAAATTTCACTCTGCTTTCTTGGCTCAGTCCCCCATCATCCTATACCACCCTGACACTAAGGAAATGTCCTGTGGGGGAAATCGGCTTGACATTCTGCTAGATTTCACTCCATCATGCCAGCAAGTGAGTTCATCAAAAGATATGGTGATTTCTCTTTTCCAGTGGAGTATGTCTCCCTACACCAAACCCCTGCTCCAAATCTCTAAATGTCCCTCTCTAGCATATTAGTTGATATTGTTTCTTGATTGCTTCCTTAGCTCGATGATCTTTTATTCAAGTTTGTTTGCTCGTTGCAGCAGGAGTGATGGCCTGTGCCTACCTAGTGCAGGCATATTATTATGGAGATATGGCTTTGGTCCCAGACACCACAATAAGGAGAATATCATAAGAAAGCAAGTCACACGAGTTGTTTGGTTTCCCAGTGCATGTAAAAGTTATGTTTATGCTATACTGTAGTCTATTAAGTGTGCAATAGCATTATGTCTAAAAAAAGTACATATCTTAATTTGAAAGTAGACTTTAAGAATGCTACCCATCATCTGAGCCTTCAGCAAGCTGTAATCTTTTTGCAATAGTAACATCAAAGATCACTGATCACAGATCATGTAACAAGTATAATAGTGAAAAAGTTTGAAATATTGTGAGACTTACCAAAACATGACATAGAGACACGAAGTGAGCAAATGCTGTTGGAAAAATGGCACCACCAGTAGAGCTGCTTGACACAGGGTTGCCACAAACCTTCAATTTGTAAAAAAAAAAAAAAAAAAAAAAAAAAAAAAAAAGCATTATCTGCAAGGTACAATAA